>NW_022444142.1:0-3366 GCF_009761245.1 Sapajus apella
TTAACAATTTATGATAGATTTATGGGGACATGACCCCGTCCTGAGTCAAGGAGCATCTGTAATCATGCTGAAAATGGGAGTGGCTTGTGTGAGGACATGGGGGAGTGTCACAAAACACAAGTGGACCAGGGCCTGCAGGGGGACACCACAGGCTGCCTTTGGTTCAAACCCAGGGCTCCCTCCTCTGTGTCTCCTGCTGCAGGACAGACACCAGGCTGGCAGCTCTGCAAATCCATGCTGTCTGAACAGCAGGACTTCAAATCCACAGCTGGGGGTTATGGGTGATGTTGGAGCAGGAGCAAGGCAGGGGGGACACATCAGGGGTTGCACCTGCAGCCACATTGGCAGAGCAAGTTCGTTTTCATTTTTCTTTCCTTCTTTGAGACGGAGTTTCGCTCTTGTTGCCCAGTCTGGAGTGCAATGGCATGACCTCGGCTCACCGCAACCTCAGTGTCCCATATTCAAGCGATTCTCCTGCATCACCCTCCTGAGTAGCCGGGATTACAGGCATGCACTAGCAGGCCTGGCTAATTTTGTATTTTTAGTAGAGACGGGGTTTCACCAAGTTGGCCAGCTGGTCTCAAACTCCTGACCTCAATGGTCCACCTGCCTCAGCCTCCCAAACTGCTGGAATTACAGGCGTGAGCCACCGCACCCGGCCCTGGTTCCCCTGCCCTGCCTGCTGGCTCTGTGCAGCCTCAGCTTCTCTTCCCCCAACCCCTAGGTGATAATGAGCAACCCCCACTCCCTGAGGTTCTAGGCCACCTTCTATGAGAGCGGTTACAAGTTACATGGGAACTCCAAGTACAATCTGGTGGGCTATGTCCCCACCAAACCTCGCCACATGTCCCCCGAGGGCTCCCTCTTCCTTCTTCCCTTACCAGCATAAAGAGCTGAGGAATTTCCAGACAACACAGCCCCTAGCCCTGCCCCGTTGTGGGAAGATGATCAGGCAGCTTCACCTACACACCTTACTTCATTAAAGTGTCACACGGGTCAGGTGCGTGTGAGCCTGTAATCCCAGCGCTTTGGGAGGCTGAGACAGGTGGACCACAAGGTCAAGAATTTGGGACCCGCCTGACCAACATGAAGAAACCCCGTCTCTACTAAAAATAAAAATTAGCAGGCCGTGGTGGCATGTGCCTGTAATCCCAGCTACGAAATAGGCTGAGGTAGGAGAATCACTTGAACCCGGGAGGCAGAGGTTGCAGTGAGCTGAGATTGTGCCACTGCACTCCAGCCTGGGTGATAGAGTAAGATCGCATCTCAATCAATCAATCAATCAATCAATCAAGTGAGTAAGTATCACATGGGAGATTCCCGCATGGCATGACGGGGAGGAGCCTAACCCAGCCTGAGGCAGCACAGGAGATCTGAGTTAGCTGAGCAAACTGAGGCATAAGGATTAGTGGGGGCAATTTCCACAGCGCAGGGGCCTGACCAGCTGCAAGTCAGCAACAGCAAACTTCTTTGACCAGGCTCATCACATCCAGATGAGTGAGAAAAACAATCACTCCTCACTGTGTGTCCCCAGAACTCTGGGAGCAAGTGAGCGGGAGCCGTCATACTGGGGCCATTTTTTCTGTGAGATTCCAGAAGCCTTTCACAGGCGGTGGGATTAGAACGGAGCAGGGCTTGGCCGAGCGCAGTGGCTCACACCTTGAATCCCAGCACTTTGGGAGGCCAAGGTGGGTGGATGGCCTAGGGTCAGGAGTTGGAGACCAGCCTGGCCAACATGGTGAAACCCCAGCTCTACTAAAAATACAAAAATTAGCCAGGTGTGGTAGCACTCAACTGTGGTCCCAGCTACTCAGGCGGATGAAGCAGGAGAATCTCTTGAACCTGGGAGGTGGAGGTTGCAGTGAGCCAAGATTGCATCACTGCACTCCAGGCCTGGGTGACAGAGCAAGACTCCATCTCAAAAAAAAAAAAAAAGCCGGGTCAAGGGACAGAGTGGGGCTAACTGGCTTCCAGGTTTACCTTTCCTCCAACACCCCATCTCTCCCACAGTCCTGAGTTGTGGGATGCCCATGGTGTTCCACAGGTGCACTTGGGATTTTCTCTCCTGACCCCACAGGATATTTACCTAAAACAGAAGCAGCACTGAGGCAGGACCGACCCAACTTCACTTCCAGGCATGCTGTCTCCTGGCCAGAGGCGGGGACTTGGCTGCCTACGGGAAGTCCCTTAACAGGAGCAGAGAGAAGCAGGGCTGAGATCACAACCCCAGCTGAAGAACAGTAAAACAGGATCATTAAAACACTTTACAAGAGCCAGGTGACGTGGCTCACACCTGTAATCCCAGCACTCTGGGAGGCCGAAGTGGGTGGATCACCTGAGGCCGGGAGTTCGAGACCAGCTTGTCCAACATGGTGAAACCCTGTCTCTACTAAAAATACAAAAATGAGCCAGGTGTGGTGTCCAGTGCCTATAATCTCAGCTACTCAGGAGGCCGAGACATGAGAATGGCTTGAACATGGGAGGAGGAGGTTGCAGTGAGGTGAGATCATGCCACTGCACTCCAGCCTGGGTGACACAGTGAGACTCCATCTCAACAACAACAACTACAACGACGACGACGACGACGACGACGACAAAACGCTTTACAAATGGTGGTCCCTCAAAACACTTACACACAGCATTGCCATTTGCTCTACCAAAGCCACTGCCATCCATCCCAAAAGAATAGAAAGCAGGAACTCTGGGAGCTATTAACACACGTGTGCTCACAGCGGCGTGACTCACAACAGCCAAAAGGCAAAATCAACTGACGGGTCCACCGTCAGATGAAAAGATAAACACAGTGTGATCCATCTGCACAGCAGAATATGACTCAGACTTAAGAAGGAAGGGAGGCCGGGCGAGGTGGCTCATGCCTGTAATCCCAGCACTATGGGAGGTCACGGTGGATAGAGACTCTGTCTCAAAAAAATAAATACATACAAATAAAGAGAAATAACAAAGGAAGTGAGAATATATCGTGAGTGACTCTAATAAGTAAGGACTGAAAGCGTTCTCAGCTGCTGATAGCATTACTACCAACCGGTTCAGTTATGTTCCTTTTCCCTGCTGGGAAGACCTGCACTTGTCCCCCGGGGCTCACCTTTCTGTACACCAGGCCAGTGATGACCGACTGCAGCCTCATCTGCAGCACCTTGAGCCGGTACGTGTTCTGCTGCTTCAACAGCGTTTGCAGGCAGGCCGAGAGAAACATCAGCACCGCGAGGAGGCAGTCCTTCCAGGCCGGAGGCTTGAGATCACCAATAAACTCCAGGAAAAGGCTTGCAGGGGAAGGAGGGAGAAGGTACAGCTGGTGAGAGGAGGTGCCCATGTGTGTTGCCTTTGCCCAAACCAGGCCAGGTGTGG
>NW_022444143.1:0-3365 GCF_009761245.1 Sapajus apella
TGCCTTCTCTGTGTTGGCAGATCTGGGGGTCCACCAGATAGGATCCCGTGAAGAGATCTCAAAGGTCTTTAGTCCACTGTGTTTAGTACATCATTTCCACAATCAAAGATGAATAAAATATAGAGGCGTATTTAGTGATAAGATTGATGGTACACCTGTGCTAGGCAGTGTTTTAGTTCCTTGAGACACCAAGGAGTTGAGACAATCCTTTGCCTTAGAGTTTTGCATCTGTAAGTCCTGCTATCGAGAGCTGTGTGTGTTACAATGTCTGATTTGGTCAGGCGGGATCGAGGCTGTCTGTAAGCTTAGGTGAGGGGAGGCTGGTGTCCAGCAAGTATGCAGTACCCCCTCAACATCCCAGTTCTTCTCCACCAATCTTCCAATTCTAGGACTGATGCAGAGGCCCTCAGAGTGACTTAAGAGCGGAAGTAGTCAGCATGTTCTGTGGCTAGCTTGTTTGGGAGAGTATATTGTAAATCCTCTGCCGACAAAACGTTGGAAACAAGTAGTGTTTCAGCTTAAGTTTCTCGTAAATGGCTTGCAGTCATATAAACCAGAGCATGCATACCACAGGGCAACATGAGGGTCCCTCTACCACCCTTTCTCCCAGTGGCCTAGGTGGGCATCTACACAGAATAACGTGTGCAGCCTCACTGTGTGAAAGTCCAGTGCTTTGTGCTTGGAGTTTCATCAGGGAAGGGCCCCTGACTTGGAATGTTGCCGAGCTGCCACGGAGGGAAAGAGGGGGAGTGTGGTGCTGTTGGGTCTGCGTCTCGCTCTGTGACAGGAGGCACGAGATAGCCTTGGTCTTATGAAGACCTTGGGTGTCGCAGCTCACTTCAGCCCTGAGCAGCCTGTTGCAGGTGTTGGGCCCTGGTTCTGGAGGTGAGAATATAGCCTGGGCTTCCACTGCATGGCTGGCACAGTGGGCATTCAGGTGCCCTGTGCCAGATGCAGTGGTGCACAGCTGGGAACCAAGGGTCCCTGCTTCTGCTGGAGAATCTGGGCAGATGTAAAGGGTTAAGGTTAGTGGCAGGGTTAGGGGTTAAGTTTAGGGTTGGTGTTTGGGTTTGGCATTTGGGGTAAAGGGTCAAGGGTCAGGGCTAAAGAGTAGGATGAGGGATTGGAGTAGGAGCAGGGTTAGGGTCACGGGGTTAGGGTTTAGGGTTAGAGGTTAAGGGGGTGAGGATGAGGGTAATAAGCAGATTACTAAAAGCAATTCTGCTTTACTTCAATAACAACCTTCCCCAGCTCATTTTGTCTCCACAAACTTATTTTTCCAAGAAGAATCCCAGGCTTCTTAAAGTACCCAGTGACTTTTCACACCTTAAATCTGTGAAATCCTGTCGTCTTCTGCCATATGCATAGTTCAAACATACAAGGTGAGGCAAGGCCACACGCCATCCTGAAGGGACCTGAGAAATTCTTCTCTTTCTCTCTCTGGAACAAAATAAATTCCTCTCTTTCTCTCTCTGGACCAAAATTAATTCTCTGGACCATCAGTGCTAACCTTCAAAAGCCAAACCCGTTTGTGAGATTTCCTTTAAAACTATTGTAGACCCAAGTGTTTATATGATATTAATTTAGTATTTATATTAATATAAGGGAAAATGTTTAAATCTGTCTATGCCACATGTGCCTCTGGCTTATTGCCCAGTTAATTGTCACCTCAGGCTAAACTTTTGTTTCTGTCTCTAATTTTTGTCGGAAAGAATATAACTGATCTCAAAACAACTGCTTTTATTGTAGGGACTCGTGCTGCCATCTCCATTCCTCCCTCTTTTCTTGTAGTCGGTGTGGAAGTTCTTTAATGCGAACATTTTGACCACCCTCATGCTCCCATGTCCACTGTCAGCACATTCAGACTTACCCAGCCAAGGCTGTCATCTTAGGCCAGGGATTTTTTAGGGATCTTTATTTTGCTGTGATACGGTTGGCACTCCTTTGACTCACTGTATCACCCCAGAGTTCTTTTCATTTTAGGAGCCCAAGAGGGCAGAAAAAGAAGTAGGTGAGCAATTAAACTTTCTGAGTCGGGAGAGAGTCCCGTTCTGTTAAGCAACATTGCAGAACATCGCATGTAGTAATCTAGCAGATGAGCCACGTGGCTGCTGAGCACACATGCCCGCTTGCTGCTGTGGGCTCAGACTCCCTCATCATTAGTCTTTTCTATCTCTGGAGGGAATTATAATGTCCACTTATTAACCTGTAGAGAGTTAAAGGTATTTGCCCAAAACACTGTGGACAGAATGAAAGGTGAGGAGTGTTAGCCACAGCTCAGAAGTGCAGGAACCTCTCTCGATGTGAGTTGTTGGAGAAATGCAGGTCTTTTCTCCTTTGGAAGTCTCCCTAGAATGGGGTCAAGGACTCTGCCCATTCTAGGATGAATAATTGGCATAGTCGACACCCTCGGATATTTATCCCAAGCCTTCATTTAGGGTTCTTAATGAGTTTGTTCAGCCACCACAGTCTCAAATGCTAAGTAGCACATTGGAATATCTCCACAGTCCAAATTAGCACTGTCTTTTAAAGTTGAGTTTCTCATTATTCTCACTTGACATACCTTATGTATCCCACACTCACCCTAATACCAGATTGTGCTCACTGTGTCCTTTGCAACAAGACTTGAATTTTACTTAGTCTGGAGGAGTGCAGTTCACATGTCCAGACCCAGTTCTGACTCATTCTTCAGCCCTGCATCAGTCAGTGGGGGCTAGGTTAAAGCACGGTAACAAACAACCTCCAAGTTTCAGTGGCTCAAAAATCTTCTTCCTCATTTATTTGCATCTCATCATGGGTCAGGTGAGAGGTCGCTCTGTGCTGTGTCATCCTAACACAGGAATCGAGGCTGAAGGAGGTACCATCAGTAAGATCCCCATTGCTCTAGAAAAGACAAAAAGCATGCTGGATAGAGCTCTGTTTCTTGGAGATTTCTCCTGAAAAAGTCACATATTATTTCTTCTCACCTGCAATGGCAAAAAAAAAAAAAAGTCATGTGGTCATGCAAAAATTTAAGTAGGTGGGATGGAATAGTCAGAATGCGTTCATAAACAATGAACTGAAAATATGGGAGAACAGCGCCAATGACTATCGTGAATGCCAGCATGCATTCCTGACAACCTAGTACTGCTGCCTTTCACACTTCTTCTGTCTTGCAAAGTATTAGAACTTCTTATCTGAAGTAATACCACTCAGAGGGACTGCAGAATACATAATGACATCTCCTTTAGGATGTCCTTAGAGAATTCAAGGAAAAGAAGTTAATCAAAAAGTGCTTTTGGGTACAGATGTTTAGCACTAGAGGGTAAGATTAGAGACAGATTGTAATGATAATAATAGGGTTAGAATTGGGGTCTGGGTCAGGG
>NW_022444144.1:0-3365 GCF_009761245.1 Sapajus apella
ATATGTATTTTGCTTTAATAATCACCAAAAAGACTTCCATTTTCTCTCTCTGACCTGTCCACCAGCTATATTGGCCTTCAACAGATGGTGATAGCAACATACATAAATCTATATCATGCATTTATACACAGAAACATGTTGTATAAGCACTGTGAAGACACAGACTGGGCTTTACCATGGCTGGGAGCCTCTCCCAGGCCACTTAAAAATGAGCACAGGTTTGCTCTATGCAAGAATTTCAACAGAATTGGTCTGGCCATCAGTCTCCAGTTTCCCCGAGGTAAGATAGGATGACAAAATGGGACAGTGTATTTGAAGTGAGGTCAGTCCAATTTGGGTTTCATAGAAGAAAAGAAATAGGATGTGCTAGCTGAAGCCTGAGATGGTATCTGGGAAGTCACCACAGTCATGATGTGAACTCAAAGAACACAGATGCCACAGTGCAGACCAAAGCCCAGCCTGACTCAACCCAACAGGGTCAGGTGTGGATCTGAGTAGTGCTCACTGAGTCCCCGCCAGTACTGTCCAGCAGAGCACTGCGGCTCAGTATTGTGCTTTTAGAACCTGCCAGAGGAGCTCCAGCATTGGGACCACATGCTTCATTCATCAGAATCAGGGTCTTGTCTCCACTGAGTTTTCCATCTCAGGGCAGCTGATGAGGCAAGAAGTGTGCTGTTGCTAGTTCCCATGCTGCTGGGGCTGTTGAGAAGCAGTCTCACAATACCTTCTATGCAAACTACACATCTTTTGCTTTGTGCTGGGCCAAATAGGCCTTGGCTAATGGTATTCCATAGCTGTCGGAAAGGCTTTCTGCCTTTCCTCCCGCTCCACCAGAACACACCTCTGACTCCCTCTTCTGGACCCTCCAGTGGACTTGGAGGAACGAGGCCCAGATGTTCCTCAGCAGATAGGCAGCCACACAGAAGGGGACAGGCCCACTCTTCCTGCTGTTTTAAGGACTTTTGGTGGCTGCGCTTCTTGTATGGTTACTGGAAGGTAAGGGTCACAAGGCTGGAGAGCGCGGCAGAGCCCTTACGGAGTTCACCTGCAAAGATAAACCAAACCAAACCAGTGGATATTGCCAGGCCTTGCTGATGGCTACCTGAAGCTGCAGTGAGAGCGATGTGGCGATTAAGCCAGGAGTGTGGTGACAGCCAGGTAAGAGGAGGAGCTAAGAGCATGCGCTGCGGTCTGGAGGAACAGCAGGTGCCCCAGGTTAAGGGGAGCCTACCCACTATCCCATGTGCCGAGATCCCTGCTCCAATTCACTGAACGCTGGGTGGTTGGATCTCACCATTCCCTCTTCAGGGGCCAGGTGGCTCTGCAAATCACTTCATCTCAGCAGAAAAATGGCCTCTGCCATCTTCCCCCAGAAAGAAGTGCTTAGCATGAAACATGCCTATACAGAAACAGCCTGTTGTGGGAAGAAGAGGACATTTTGCAGGGAAGTCCTCTGTTAAGTTGATGTCCAGTTGACGTAACGAGGACGTGAAGAGGCCAAGTCTCTATGGACCTCAGAGCTCAATTAAGTCCAGTCCCGTGACAGATGAGGATGCAGCAGACTCACAGAGACCAAGGGACAAGCCCAAACCACACACCAGTTAGTGACAAACCAGGTATTAGAATCGAGGCCTCAGGTGCTTTCCAATGATCTATGGGAGGTCGAGGGGAACGCTTCCACACTGGAAAAAGCCAGTGGATACCAGAGATTTTGAGGTTACATTTTCTGGGACCGGAATAAGGAGTTACAGAGGCAATCCTGTTAAGTGTTGCTCTAAAGAGGCTCAGGAAAGAAAGGAATTATCAGAGAAAAACAAAAGGGAATTATTGAAAGAAAAAACAAGTTAAATCATGGCCATAGTCATTTTCACACTATGTAGATCGACATTCTCTCAGGTTGCGATATAGAAACATTTCTAGGAATATGCTCCAGTGCTTATGGCAGAACTTTGAAGTTTTTATTTTATTATATATAGGAAGCACCAACAAGTGAATGAAGTGAGAGTGAATGAATTAGTAAATGTATGAATTGGGGAGGGGGCTGAGGGACTTTGACACCAGGGCTTTGATTTGGCAGGGCCTGACCCCAAATATGGAGAAAGGGAAGGGTGCTTTTCTTGTCCCCCACCCCAGAAAAAGCTAGGAGCTGTCCTGCCCAGAAGTGGAGTGCCCTGGATTGGAGGAGCCTGGGGATGGGGAGCTTTGGTTCTGGATTAGAGAGTCCTGGATGTCCTCCCATCCTGAGGGGATATGGAGAATGGGCAGCTGAGCCCAGGTCTGGGGTAATGCGGTGGCTGCGCTGCTGCACTGCTCAGAAGTTGCTCTGATGCTCGGGGTGCACTTGGAGGTGACTGCGTCCAGGAGAGGAGGCTTCTGCCTTCCCTGCCACCACATTCCCTGGGACAGCACTTGAATCAGAATCAATTTGCACCATTCCTGCTGTCACCAGCCTCAAAGACTAAGTAGCTTAAGTACCTTATTTCTCCCACTGCAGACCTACTTTCAAAGCATTCCCAGCCTTCACCTCCTCCAGCTGGTTCTCCAGTCCTGGAGTATTGAGGGGCCCAGAATACCCTTGGCTCAGGTTGGGTCGAGAGACTGACTTCCTGAATGTTGCCCCCTTACTGCCTGCCCCACCCTCATCCCATTCTGCAGGACCCTCTGGTCCTGGGGTGTCTCTGGCTTCTGGCTGTGGCATGGATTGGAACCTGCTGAAAGCAGATGGAGGCTGCTGCCTCAGGTAGGACCCAGGGAATCTACAACACTTTTCACCTTCTCAACTGGCTCCCCAGCCCTAAATTTTCCTTTCCTCTCTCCTGTGTCACACTCCTGTGTCCTGGCCCTCTAGGGACTCCAAATGACAGAACTACGAGGTATCTGAAAGCTCAGGCCAGCCCTCCCATTTGACAGAAGGGGAAACTGAGAGCCAGGAGAAGGAAATACTTGCCCAAGTTCAAACAGGAGACAGAGCCCCATTATCATGGAAGAACTGGTGCGTGGGGAGGGACATGCCCATGAGACTTTGGATAGCACTCCACCATTGAGCAGGGTGGGGGTGTGAGGGAAGGGGTCTGGGATTTTTGAGCCCAGGTAGCTTCGCTGGGACTTTCCTTGTCTCTGGGACTGGGAGCAACAGTTGTTAGTTCCTGTGGCCCTGAGCCTCCCAAGCATTTTATGAGAAAGGCAGCAGAGTTGGGGGAGGGCAGTGCTTGAGGGTTCCCTCTACATCCCCAGTCCTCTGCCCCAGCAGCTGAGCAGCAACCCTCAACTCCTGTCTCTGTAGGTAACTGCATCATTGTGGAGGAAGTGGTGAGGCTTAGGCTGGTGTCAGACTCCCCCCATCCCAGAGCAAGGGCCTCTGTGCT
>NW_022444145.1:0-3365 GCF_009761245.1 Sapajus apella
CCATAGCATTCAGTGACTTACAAATCATTGATGACCTAGAATTATGGAGCAGGGAAGCCAGATTGGGTTGAGAAAGGAAACAATATATACAACTTTTTAGAGAAGTACGAGGGAACTTCAAAAATCTGTGGATCCTTAGTTCTACTCTGAGGCCTCCTTCACATTCTCCTGAATGTATAAATGTGTAATTGTCAGAAAGAATCATGGCTTACAATGAATTCCTAGATAGATTTTTTTTTTTTTTTTTTTTTGAGAGGGAGTCTTGCTCTGTCGCCAAGACTGGAATGCAGTAGTGCCATCTCAGTTTACTGCAACCTTTACCTCCCGAATTGAAGAAATTGTCCTGTTTCCACCTCCCAAGTAGCTGGGATTACATATACCTGGCACCACGCATGGCTAATTTTGAATTTTTAGTAGAGACAGGGTTTCACCATGTTGGCCAGGCTGGTATCCAACTCCTGACCTCAAGTGATGTGCACACCTAAACCTCCCAATGGGTTGGGAATACAGGTGTGAGCCACTCGGCCCAGCCTGGATTTTTTTCTTTTGAGGTAAGGTCTCTGTCTGTCACCACCGCTGGATTGCAACAGCACAATCACAGCTCACTGCATCCTTGACCTTCTGGGTTCAGTTGATCCTCCCACATCAGCCTCCTGAGTAGCTGGGAATATAGACATGGGCCACCATGCCCAGCTAAATTTTGCATTTTTTGTTGAAACAGGGTTTTGCCATGTTGCCCAGGCTGGTCTCAAACTCTTGGGCTCAAGCATTCTGCCCACCTTAGTCTCCCAAAGTGCTGGGATTATAGGTGTGAGCCACTGTGTCCAGCATTATGGATTTTTAAAAGAGCAGAGGCCAGGTACAGTGGCTCACTCCTGTAATCCTAACACTTTGGGAGGCTGAATCTGGTCGACTACCTGAGGTCAGGAGTTCAAAACCAGCCTGGCCAACATGGCAAATCCCCATCTCTACTAAAAAATAGAAAAAAAAAAATTAGCCACGTGTGGTGGTACACACCTGTAGTACAAACTCCTCAGTAGACTCAGGCAGGAGAATCGCTTGAACACAGGAGGCAGAGGTTGCAGCGAGTGGAGATCACGTCACTGCACTCCAGTCTGGGTGACAGAGCTCTGTCTACAAAAAAAAAAAATATTAACTTCTTATCATAAGATCCACCAAGATCAAGACACTTTGCTTACAACAAGTAAGCAAGGATACTAGCCATTTATTTATTTATTTTTGTCTCTTGCTCACAGCAATTAGATACTAGCCATTTTATCCATCCCCAAAGAATTGGAGGTTCTGGGAATTTATATCCGTGCAATCTTTTTTACATTATTAACTGGAATAAAATGGTTCCCTTTACAGATTTTTTTATCATTAGGAAACCAAAAAAAGTTAGAAGGAGCTAAATCCCAACTGTAGGGTGGATGCATACTGGTTTCCCATTGAAACTCTCAAAATTTTCCCTGCTTGATGAGAGGCATGAGCAGAAGCTTAGAAGCTTTGCCATGGTAGAAAAGGATTCTCTGGTGAAGCTTTCCTGGGTATTTTTTCTTCTAAAGCTTTGACTTTTTCAAAACACTCTCATATTAAGCAGATTTTATTATTCTTCAGCCCTCCAGAAAGTCAACAAGCAAAATTTCTTGAGTAGCTCCAAAAACTATTGCTATGACCTTTGCTCTTGGCCAGTCCACTTCACTTTGACTGGACCACTTCCACCTGTTCGGAGTCATCACTTTGATTGTGCTGTGTCTTTAGAGTCAGACTCGGAAAGCCGCGTTTCACCTCCTGTTACACTTTCCCGATAGATGCTTCATGATCTATTGGTTGGTGCAAAAGTAATTGTGGTTTTTGACATTCCTTTCAATGGCAAAAACCGCAATTAATTTTGCGGTAAGCAATAGATCCCACTTATTTAAAATTTCCATTGAAAGCTCTGTTCTTGTCTGCAGCTGATCTGGTTTTGACACCCATCAACTGGAAAGTTTGCTCAGCTTTTAATTTTTCAGTCAGAATTGTGTAAGCTGAACCAATTGCGATGTCTGTGGTGTTGGCTGTTGTTTTTGCTGTTAATTGTTGGTCCTTCCAAATTAGGGCACAAAGAAGATTAATTTTTTTCCTCACAAATTGATGTAGATAACCTATTGCTGCAGGCTTCATCTTCAGCATTGTCTTGTCCTTTCTTACAAGTTAACTATTTGTAAACTGCTGATTTCTTTAGGTGCATTGTCCCCATAAACTTTTCGTAAAGCATCAGTGATTTTACCATTCTTCCTCCCAAGCTTCCCCCTAAATGTGATGTTTGTTGTTGTTGCTTCAATTTTAGCAGAATTCATTTTGCTCTGATTGGAGCTCTTTTCAAACTGATTACCTCTCCTTTTTAATGCCTCAAACTAGATCCTGTGGAGACATTTTATAATGCGTTAGTACCCAGTTTATTCTGGTGCAAAAATATTTTGTTTTTCAGATGAAGTCTCACTCTGTCACCCAGGCTGGAGTGCTGTGATGTCATCTCAGCTCACTGCAACCTCACCTCCTGAGTTGAAGTGATTCTCCTGCCTCAGCCTCCTGAATAGCTGGGATTACAAGTGTGCACCACCACGACTGGCTAATTTTTGTATTTTTTCATAGAGATGAGGTTTCACCATATTGGCCAGGCTGGTCTCAAACTCCTGACCTTAAGTGATCTACCCATCTCAGCCTCCCAAAGTGCTGGGATTACAGGCGTGAGTCATCACGCCCAGTCCTCAAAAAGATTTTGCAATCCATGCATAGTTTCTTAATACAGTAATACACATTTCCCACGGACTTTTTGAAGACTTCTGATATGGCTGTTTATATGGTTGGGCTCTGTGTCCCCACCCAAATCTCACCTTGAATTGTAATCCTCATGTATCAAAGGAGGAACTTGGTGGGAGGTGATTGGATTAGGAGGGCGGTTTCTCTCATGCTGTTCTCCTGATAGTAAGTCGCAGCGGATTTGATGGTCTTAAAAGTGGCAGTTTTTCCTATGCTTGCAATTAGCCTCTCACCTGTTGCCATGTAAGACATGCCAGCTTCACCTTCTGCCATAATTGTAAATTTCCTGAGGCCTCCTGAGCCATTTGAAACTGTGAGTCAATTAAACCTCTTCTCTTTAGATATTACCCAGTCTCGGGTATTTCTATCAGTGTGAAAACGGACTAATACAGCTGTGAAAGAAATGGAGATACATAGGTTAATAGTGTTAATGAAGCATTATTTTAAATATGAAAAAAGTAAGTTTAGAAGCCAAAAGGAAATCTCTAGAAGGATGACTACCTAAAAGAAAGAGATAACTAATAGTGTAGGCTTCCTGCAAAGGCAGGTGAAAATGGAACCCA
>NW_022444146.1:0-3056 GCF_009761245.1 Sapajus apella
GAAGGTTGAGGCTCCAGTGAGCTATGATACCACTGCACTCCAGCCTGGGTGACAGAATGAGATCTCCTCAAACAAACAAACAAAACAGATTGCCCATAAGGGGAACCACCCATAGGGCCCAGAAGAATCCCTGTTGACCTCACATGCAAGTCCCACATGACAACCACTGTTTCCCACCTCCCTGGCTTTACCTGTGCTGTGCCCTCTGCCTGGCACAGTTTTCACATTTTAGGGACAAATTCCTAATTGTTCTTTGAGACTCATGTTGGGAGTCACCTCCTCCAGGAAGCCTTTGGATGCCCAGCCTGGGCCAGGTGGGCCTGAATACCCTGATGGTTCCCTCTCTATGACACATTGGGAACTTTTTGTTTGAGACAGAGTCTTGCTCTGTGCCCAGGCTGGAGTGCAGGTAGCCTCAGCTCACTGCAAACTCCACCTCCTGAGTTCAATCAATTCTCCTGCCTTAGCCTCCTGAGTAGCTGGGATTACAGGTGCACGCCACCACAACCAGCTAATTTTTGTATCTTTAGTACACAGGAGGTTTCGCCATGTTGGTCAGGCTGGTCTCAAACTCCTGACTTTGTGATCTGCCTGCCTCAGCCTCCCAAAGTGCTGGAATTACAGGTGTGAGCCACCATGCCTGGCCGACACATTGGGAACTTGATGCCCTTTGCCTGCTGCTGTCTCCCTGAGGGCCAGGAGTGCACCCAACTCTTCTCTTTGTCCCTAGCACCCAAGACAGAGTCAGGGTCAGAGTCAGGCCCAGCTCCTGCCTTTGTGGCAGCCTGTATCTACAGGCCCACCCCCGGCCTCCCAGTGGCCTCTTTAGGCCAAGCTGGTACCTCCCGGTGGCCTCTCTAGCCCAAGCTGGTACCTCCCGGTGGCCCTTCTGGGCCCAGTGTGGATTTTCTGAGGTTTCAGTGAGGCAAGAGGATGCCACTGCATTCCAGTCTGGGCAACAGAGCAAGACACTGGCTTAAAAAAAAAAAAAAATGCAAAAGCCTGAAGAAACACATCCAAAGGCCAATCTCAGGTTCTGCAATGTGGTGTTAACTTACAGGGTGATTGGGGAAGTTGCAAATCTTGTGACCTTTGGAATAATGGATGAATTCAGGCCACTCTCACCCTCCTAGCTTGGTAGTCTTTTATTAGTTTTAGAGGGGTAGCTTGGGGAAGGGCTTTATTATTTAAGCTATGAACTAAATTTCTGATTTCTGCGACTGTCTCAATTTTGCAAAGGCAGTTTTGTCAGAGAGGTTAGAACCAAAGCAACTCCATCTTGAATACAGTCTGGGTAAAATGAGGCTGAGGCCTGCTGGGCCACATTCCCAGGAGGTCAGGCATTCTTTTTTTTTTTTTTTTTTAAAGACATAGTCTCACTCTGTCATAGGCTGGAGTGCAGTGGCACAAACTCAGCTCACTGCACTCTCTGCCTCCCAGGTTCAAGCCATTCTCCTGCCTCAGCATCCCCGGTAGCTGGGACTACAGGCATGCACCACCACACTCAACTGAGTTTTAGTATTTAGAGACGGGTTTCCACCATGTTGGCCAGACTGGTCTTGAACTCCTGACCTCAGGTGATCTGCCTACCTCAGCCTCCTAAAGTGTTGAGATTACAGACATGAGCCACTGCTCCTGTCCCAGCCATTCTTAGTCACAGGATGAGACAGGAGGTTGGCAGGATGGGTATCACAAGACACAGGTCATAAAGACCCTGCTGTTAAAACAGGATGAAGCAAAGAAGCTGTCAAATCTCACCAAAATCAGGATGGCGATAAAAGTGATCTCTGGTCATCCTCACTGCTCACCGTACGCTAATTATAATGCATTATTAGCATGCTAAGAGACACTCCCACCAGTGCCATGACAGTTTGCAAATGTCAGGGCAATGTCAGGAAGTTTTCTTATATGGTCTAAAGAGGGGAGGAACTGTCAGCTCTGGGAACTGCTCAGCGCTTTCCTGGAAAACTCACGAATAATCCACCCCCTGATTAGCATATAAACAAAAATAACCATAAAAATAGCCAACCAGCAGCCCTCAGGGCCGCTCTGCCTATTGAGTAGGAAGACGCTGGCATCTGCCCCCAGGGTTTTCTCTTTGTCCCTCAGTCCATGTCTTTTTAGAAAGTGAATTATGAAAAGTTGTGAATAAAGGCTTCTGTCTAGTTTGTAAAAAAAAAAAAAAAAATTTAGGCCAGGAGGTACTGGCTTGGCCTAAAGAGGCCACTGGGAAGCCAGGGTTGGGCCTGCAGACACAGGCTGCCACAAAGGCATGAGCTGGGCCTGACTCTGACCCTGTCTCTGTCTTGGGTGCTAGGTACAATATTTTATTCTTTTTCTTCTCTTTTTTGAGATGGAGTCTCACTCTGTTGCCCAGGCTGGAGTGCAGTGGTGTGATCTCAGCTCACTACAACTTCCGCCTCCTGGGTTCAACTGATTCTCTTGCCTCAACCTTCTGGGTAGCTGGGATTATAGATACACACCATGATGCCTGGCTAATTTTTGTATTTTTAGTGGAGATGGGGTTTCGCCATGTTGGCGAGGCTGGTCTTGAACTTCAGGCCTCAGGTGATCCACCCAACTCAGGCTCCCAAAGTGCTGAGATTACAAGTGTGAGCCACCACACCTGGCTTTTTTTGAGACAGAGTTTCACTCTTGTTGCCCAGGCTGCAATGCCATGGCCCAATCTCAGCTCACAGCAATCTTCACCTTCCAGGTTCAAGCGATTCTCACCCTCCCGAGTAGTTGGGATTACAGGCATGCACCCCATGCCCAACTAATTTAGTATTTTTAGTAAAGACGGGGTTTCTCTATGTTGGTCAGGCTGATCTTGAACTCTCGACCTCAGGTAACCCATCTGCCTCAGCCTCCCAAAGTGCTGGGATTACAGCTGTGAGCCACCATGCCCGGTTCCTTTACTTTCTGAATAATCTGGCTTTCACTCTGAGGATGGCCCCAAATTATTTCTTGCATGAGATGGAAGAACCTTCTCTTGGGGTCTGGATTGGGACCCCTTTCCAGTAAGGGATTCCCCATCTCTCTAGTCCCATCCCCAG
>NW_022444146.1:3066-3364 GCF_009761245.1 Sapajus apella
AGGCCCCAGGCCCAGATTTGCTGCCTCCGAAACTCTTAGGTTGGGGGCCCACAATCTTAACAACCCCACCCCAGGTGATTCTGATGCACACTCAAATTTAAGAACCACTGAGCTGGGTGCAATAGCTCACACCTATAATCCCAGCACTTTGGGAGGCTGAGGCATGTTGATCGCCTGAGAACAGGAGATTGAGACCATCCTGGCCCATATGGTGAAACCCGGTCTCTAGTAAAAATACAAAACATTAGCTAGGTGTGGTGGCAGCTGCCTGTAATCCTGGCTACTAGAGAGGCTGAGG
>NW_022444147.1:0-3364 GCF_009761245.1 Sapajus apella
AGGAGGATGGGATCAGGTTAGGAGGATGGGATGAGGTTAGGAGGACGGGATGAGGTTAGGAGGACGACATGAGGTTGGGAGGACGGGATCAGGTTAGGAGGACGGGATCAGGTTAGGAGGACGGGATCAGGTTAGGAGGACGGGATCAGGTTAGGAGGATGGGATCAGGTTAGGAGGATGGGATCAGGTTAGGAGGATGAGATCAGGTTAGGAGGATGGGATGAGGTTAGGAGGATGGGATGAGGTTAGGAGGATGGGATCAGGTTAGGAGGACGGGATCAAGTTAGGAGGATGGGATGAGGTTAGGAGGATGGGATCAGGTTAAGAGGATGGGATCAGGTTAGGAGGACGGGATGAGGTTAGGAGGTCACAAGATTTGCAACGTCCCCCTGTGACTCCTGCAGATGACATCACAATTGTCAAACCTGAGATAGGCCTTTTGAGATGTCTGTACGGGCTTTCCATTTCTGATGACTGATTGTCCCTCTCTTACCTGTGACTCTTGGCACAGCTGCTTCTGTAGCCCCCACCCAAACGTGGACTCAGTGCATGAGGACCCTCTTTCACACCCATAAGACTGCATTCCCAGCCAATCAGCAGCACCCATTCCCCAGAGCCCTGCTCACCAAACCACTGTTTGAAATTCCTAGCCTCTAAATTTTCAGGGAGACAGATTCGAATAGTGACTCTCCCACGTGGCGTGGCCAGCCCCATGTAAATTAAACTCTTTATTGCAAAGTTGTGGTCTCTGTGAATTGGTTTGTCTGTGCAGGGGGCTGGAACAACCCCCCAGGCAACACTTTCCTCCTTCCTGACTTAGATGTGCCCTGGTGCCATTGCAATCCCAGAGCCCCAGGCTCCATCTCAGGGCTGTGCTTGAGGCACCCTCTGCCTTAAACCATCCAACCACTGTCAGTGTAGAATCTTCCTTGGTGGAGGCGTCTCATCTCCACCCACTTTCCCCTTCCCATATCATGTTAGGCCCCATACAGGACCCCTATTTTGGCTATTGTAAACCATTCTTAGGTTTTCTCCAAATCAGACAGAAATTTCCCTAACTCCCAGCTATAGTGGTTACTTCCCTGTATGTAGCACAGATTCAAGTTCTGGGTTTCCAGAAAGGTGCATGAAAGGGTGAAATCGAATGCTTAGCTCCATGGGAAGCTGAGAAGTGCCACTGCCTCTTGTCTGGCCAGAAGCATTTGCAGGTCAAACTGTGTCAAGCTTCACTAAAGGGAGCTGAGCACCCTCCCCCTTGTCCTTCCTCAGTGTCCTCTTCACCCACCCCATCAAGCACTGTCTACAAAAGGAGAAAATGCAAATTTGAAGAAAAGACAGCTAAGTGGAGCCAGCATTTTGGTAATAAGAATCAGTCATTGCTTTGTTTGTGATATATGTTTCTCATTAAGCTGTGAGAAGCACATGGAGGAACACAGCACTTGGAATTGTTCTAAATCTTGGGATAAAGGCTCTAACTCTTTAAGGCTTAACCCTCAAGACCCTGGAGATTTCACTAGGAATCTTCCTCAGGTTGTTTTCTGGCTTATGCTGCACAGAACAGGTTGGAGAGACAGGCTACATGACCTCAGGTGTGTAGCCCTGTTGGATGCTGCTTCTTACAGGGCTTTCTTCTTTGCTGTGTCTTCCATGGCCACCCCACTCCTCATTGGTTATGGGCTATAGTAAGCCCCAGCAACAAATGCTGATACAGGCAGCTCTGCCTTCACCAAGTGTGGTCATTCAGCTCCAGGACTACAGAGCAGTGTGGCCAGGCATCTAGCCTGAAACTCAGGAAAAGAAGGACCCTGGCCCATTCCCACCTGCTAAATTCTCAAGCACCATTTAAAAAGTCTTTAAACAAATTAAATTTAGCATTAATTTAGTATGAGTTGTTTACTTGAGCAAACAATCCATGAATCAGGCAGCACCCAGAACCTCTAGAGGTCCAGCAAGTTCCACCCAGCAACGTGAGCAGGCAGCACTTACAGACAGAATCCGGAAGCGAGGCACAGAAACAGCCTGATTGGCTACAGCTGGACGCCTGCCTCACATGGGTGTGGTGTGATCTGTTGGCAGCCTGTGATTGGTTGAAGCTCAGCTACTTGTTAAAAGTACCAGAAGCCCCTCAACTTACAATAAGATTATGGCCCAATAAATGCATCGTAAGTGGAAAAAAATCATGAGTCAAAAAAATGCACTTAATGCCCCAATAAACCCACTGTAAAATAACAAAACAAAAAAAAATCACAAACCAAACCATCTCAGGGATCACCTGAACACTCTGGTTAGGTTGTGACTTGTTTCCACTCGGAGTTACATTGCAGTTCACACACATGGAGGCAGCTTCAGGCCAAACTAAATGTAGCAGCACCCATGACCCAACCTAGGAGCCCACATGTGCCTGCAGCCCCACAGAGGTCCTCTGACCCCAACTATGCTCAAGAAGAGGCTAGGCAGCCTAGACCTCTCACCTGAAGGGGAAGCCAGAACCTCCCCACCCATAAAGGCAGAAGTTCCGTGCCTGTCCAAGTCACCTGTACCCAGCAGGAGGGGGCCCTGTGCTGCCAGAAGTCACATGGACCTGGCACCAGAGGCCCCAGGAAGCCCAGCAGCATCTGGGGTGTAGGTTCCACTGGCTGGTTGTGGAAACACCAGCGGATGCTGAGGGTCCTGCCCGGCCTGCCTGGAGCCATCCAGGATCCGTACCTGCACAGAAGGCACACCCGCCATCTCTGCTCCCTCTACTCAACTGATTTCACAGGACTCAAGAGAAAGGGGGGCCACAGCAGTGTTTTTTACAACAGCCAAAAGGTGAAGCAATTCACACATCCCCAGTGAATGAACTGTTAAAGAAAACATGTCTATCCATGCAAGGGAGCTCACTCAGACACGAAAGAGAACCAAGCCCTGACACTACAACACAGATGGAGCTGAGACAGGCTGTGCTGAGCGAGGAATCCAGACACCAAAGGCTCCTGCTGCAGGATTACTTGTACGACTTGTTCAGAACAGGCAGCTCCACAGAGACAGAAGGCAGGCTGAGGGTGCCAGGGGCTGGAGGGATGAGGAGTGGGCACGGGAGCATCTGCTTCTTGAGGACCAGCCTCCCTGTTGGGGAAATGAAATGTCTGGAGATGAATTGAAGTGAGGGCAGCACAGAGTGTGAAAGTACCAGACGCTGCTGAGCTGCAGCACTTCAGAAGATTAAAACGAGGGGTCTTCAATTTTATCTCAATTAAAAAAGGCTAAAATGATGAATCCTAAATTTTATCTCAATTAGGAAGGAAGGAAGTGAGGAAGTGAGTGAGAGAGGGAGGGAGGGAGGGAGAGAGGAAGGAAGGAAGGAAGGAAGGAAGGAAGGAAG
>NW_022444148.1:0-3364 GCF_009761245.1 Sapajus apella
GTCAGAGTTTATGTTACCTGTTTTAATGACATGGCTCTAAGTCTCAGAACACAAAAGGGCACTGGTTGGCCTTCTTCTTAATGTATTTAGTAAAGATCATAAGAAATCCTTTAAGATAAAGTGTAATATATATATATATGAATGGAACTTTGTATCATAGAGTGGATAGGCACTAAATATTGATGACTGAACAGTTAATGTTTTAGGACACTTGGTATAGTGCCTTGCACACAGAAAGAGACCACGGATGAGATTATCCGTTTGTGTCATTTCACAGTTTTAAAAATTGCTATTTATTACAGTTCATATAGCAAGTTGCTGATAAAATGTCCGTTTTTATAAAACATCTCCAACAACAACAAAAAGAAATCCTTTAAGAGTTTAAATATCCAGAAAAAGAAATAAAATTTTTAATAAAAATTTTAAAAAGTGTAAATGTCCCTGGAACAGGCTTACAGGTTATAGTCAATAATGGACTAGAGTGCAGGAAAGCCGTGTGACGCCTGGCATCCCTCTGTGTTCATGGAGCTTCTTTGAGGCTACAAGACTGATTTGACCATCCAGACTACTCTGACTAATACCTATTCTTCAACCACCTTGGTTACTCTGACATAGGAATTGCCTTCGTTTTCTTCAATAAAAAGGACTTTAAACAATAATCACAAACAAAAAATAATAATCACAGGCATTATTATAAACTAATACATGTGAGAGTACTTGGCTGAAATAAAAAGGAGTCTCAGTAGGGAGAATTGTACTACATTTGAAAATCAAGTTTATGCAACTTAAAATGTTTATAGACTGCATGCCATCTACTGTTTGTGAATGTCAACATATTATCAGGAAAAGTGTCTGTACAATCACAGAGTTTTATTTCCTCCCCAAGTTCTTTACCAAGAGTGAAATATGTTTTGATATCTTTCGGTTTCAGTTAGAGGCATATTTTTTGCAAGATTTCTGTTAATGTGCCTCTACATTATGAATGAATTATTTCAGTCAGACATTGCCTAAATCATAACTTTATGATGCTTGGGACAGAATCAACAGTTGAGACTTCATGAAGTTCTAATAATCTACCATGAACTGATTCAGGGGCTCACCTAGAGCTGTATTCACAGCTCCTGAATGGACCATGTTTGCTGTACCAGAGGCCTGCTCAATGGCAGCGTCTCTCTGTTCAGAGGTCATTACAAAAATACATAGAATTTTCAAATGTGGGTTCAACTGAATAAATTTGAATTTTTGTAGGAAGAATCAAAATGCCTATTTAAAGAGTACAATATATGATAATCATTTTAAAGGATTTCATTAAAACTGATAGATTTTCCAGAAATGAATAAAAATCAGTTCTGAAACCAAAGCTGATTTCAAGAAAATTTGAAAATGGAAATCAGTCCTATCCTATCCATAATATAGCTTCTCCAATACTTTATCTTAAGAGTCATTTTCAAGATAACTATTAAAACATGTAACTGCTATCTTAATGTTTTGAAATTACTTAAACATTTTAAAATATGAATGTCATAGTTTAAAAGAAACCAGAGGAAGGAAAAGTAGAGAAAGAATTGCCAATTCCAGTCCAAAGCTTTAGTTGCCAAGTTTCCTAAGAATGACTTTTACCAATGTATGAACTCTTGGGAACAGAATGTAAGATGGAAATCCTGAGCCTTTTGTGTAAAGCGGCATTATTGACTGCTGCTGTGATGCTCCTGTAATGTAATAAATTATTGAATTGCTGCAAATTGCTGTTTTTGCCTGAAAATTTTGTGCATCTTAACAACTATAGTATTAAAGATATGGAGACTCTGCAAATGCTGATCACACTTGGCATGAGATAATGTGTTTTTATTTTTACGAAATGGTTATATAGCTATGCAAGTGTGTTCATTAAAAGAATGCAAACTAATAAAAGTTATGGGATAAAAAAGTTATGGGATAAAAAATGTGGAAAAGTTGTGGCAAAAAAACGTTGTGGATAAAAAGTAGAAAAATTTTATGAGAAGTATAAAATTTATGAAAAGGAAATAATGAGATTTTTAGAAAACATCATAGGGATAAATATAAAAATAAATAAAAGCAGGCCCCTGTCAGCAAGGCCTGGAGAAGGGGGGCTGGAGTCTCCTCCCCCACCATGTCCCTCCCACCCCTTCCCAGTCACCCCTTTATTATTAGCGTAGCAAGACAAGAGGCCTGTCTAATGGGGGGAGACAAACAGACCCTTTGCCACCTTGGCCAGGGCTGAGTCCTCAAATTTTTGGATGATGATGGTTGTTATTTAAGAGCCAGAGGCTGCTGGAGTTGGTTGGTTTGGAGGAGGTCTGATGGCCTCCTTCCCCTCACCAAAGCAACTTTTCCCTCAGGGGGCTCCCATCTTCTTATTCAGAGCGGCAGCTGAGGCAGGACAGTGGCGCTAACTGTGGACCAGGCGAGGGCACGGGCTGCTGGGCTGGCCCCCCGTCCCCAGTGTACATATTGTATCTGTGTAACATGTTGTATATTCCGGGGGGTAGGGGCACCCCCTGTTTTGTACCTAGCAGAGGTTGGAACTGGCACATGGGGAGGAGGTTTTAATAATTATTTGCAGCTGGGAAATTTGTTTATTGCTAGCAGAGGACAGAGGAAGGAGGCGGGGTTGGGGTCGTGGCTCCCTGGTGATGCAACTCCTGTTTATTTTGCTTTTTATTTTGGAATAAATGGATTTAGTCACAGTGCTCGGCCTGGTGTATTCCAGTTTCCCTCACTGGTCCTGGAGTTTGTGCCACTGAACGAGGAGCCCCAGAGTGTCTGAGCATGTCCAGCTGGGCTGTTGGGGACCTTCCAGGCCTGTTACCTGTGTGCTGCCTGGTGACACCTGGGAGATTTCCCGGGGACTGCCATGGCACGTCTGGCCCTGACAGCCAGCAGGCTCAGAAGCCTGATCTAGCAGTGGCCGGGAAGGCAGGTACCAGCACGCAAGGGCGCTGATTTCCATCCACTCCGGACGTCTTTCTTCCATCCCCCTGCCTCCCTCTCCTGTCTGCACCTGGTGGCCTGCTCTGTCTGTCCCTCCAGAGTGCCTGGTGCCCCCCAGGCTCCCTCCAGGCTGAGTTCATGGCCCTCCTGCCCCCTAGTGGCCAGAGCCGGCTTCACAGGATAAGACCAGCTAAGCTCCAGGGGCTTTCCAGGAAAAGTGTCCCTTGGAAAGGCTATGGCCTTTTTACGGCGCACGACAGCATCGCACAAATGGCTTGGTCTTTCCCTTCCCCTGAGTTCCACAGAGAACATAGTCCACATAGGACATATCCCGTGTCATCCAGAAATGGGTTTGACTCTCAGCCGAGGGACAGCAGGACTGGTAGAGATTGTCAGGCCACCGGGCTGCCTG
>NW_022444149.1:0-3363 GCF_009761245.1 Sapajus apella
ATTCACTCTGGAATCCAAACGCAGCTTTTAGAAACACACTGGGGTCAGTTGGGGGGAAATAGGGGAGGGATGGTGGGGGGTGGGAAGCTGGGGAGAGATAGCAAGGGGAGAAATGCCAGATGTAGGTGATGGGGAGGAAGGCAGCAAATCACACTGCCACGTGTGTTCCTATGCAACAATTTTGCATGTTCTTCACATGTACCCCAAAATGTAAAATGCAATAAAATAAATAAATGGGAAAAAAAAAAACACAGGAGAAACGTATATTTCAAACTGCTCTGCTTTGTGTTTGTTCACCTTAGGAAGTTGCATCTATGTTTAGATTCAGCGGGTTACAAACACGTTGCTTCCCAAAGCTGTGTTTGGATGTTCCACAGTGAATTGGTGTATAGGCTGTAATGAGAAATATATTGCTCTAGAACAAAAATGGAGCTATCTAGCAGAATGGTTGTCAAGCTGTACAATCAACTTAGGGTTAAACTGATGTGTGTGCACAGCAGTTCAGAAATCCCTTCCTTGGAGAATCTAGAAGCAGATATTTCCAGCCATATACAGGCATATAAGAAATAGCAGAAAGATTCGGTTTAAAACACGGGACAAACGTATATTTCAAACTGCTCTTCTTTGTGTTCATTCACCATAGGAAGCTGCATCTATGTTTAGATTCAGCGAGTTAGAAGGATGTTTTTTCTGAAAGGTGCGTTTGGATATTTCATATTGAATAGGAGTACAGGCTGTAATGAGAATTATCTTGCTCTAAAACAAAAGCGCAGCTATCTAGCAGAATGGTTGTCAAGCTGTACAATCAACTTACAGAGTTAAACTCATATGTGTGTGCAGCTGTTCAGAAATCCTTTCTTTGGAGAATGTGGAAACAGATATTTCCAGCCATATACAGGCATGCAACAATTAGCAGTAAGACTGCGTTTAAAACACAGGAGAAACGTCTATTTCAAATTGCTCTGCTTTGTGTTCGTTCACCTTAGGAAGTTGCATCTATGTTTAGATTCAGCGAGTTAGAAACAGGTTTTTTCTAAAAGCTGAGTTTGGATATTCCAGAGTGAATGGGAGTAAATGCTGTAATGAGAAATATCTTGCTCTAAAACAAAAACGCAACAATCTAGCAGAATGGATGTCAATATGCACAATCAACTTACAGAGATAAACTGATGTGTGTGTGTGCAGCAGTTCAGAAATCCTTTCTTTGGAGAATCTGGAAACAGATATTTCCAGCCATATACAGTCATATAAGAACAAGCAGTGAGACCGCGTTTAAAACACAGGAGAAACGTCTATTTCAAAGTGCTCTGCTTTGCTTTCATTCAGCTTAGGAAATTGCATCTATGTTTAGATTCAGCGAGTTAGAAACAGGATTCTTCTAAAAGATGCGTTTGGATATTCCAGAGTGAACGGTAGTATTGGCTGTAATGAGACAAATCTAGCTCTAAAAGAAAAATGTGGCTATCTATCAGATTGGTTGTAAAGCTGTACACTCAACTTAGAGAGTTAAAATGATGTGTGTGCAGCAGTTCAGGAATCCTCTCTTTGGATTATCTGGAAACAGATATTTCCAGCCACATATAGGCATATAATAACTAGCAGTAAGACTGCGTTTAAAACACAGGAGAAACGTCTCTTTCAAACTGCTCTGCTTTGTGTTCGTTCACCTTAGGAAGTTGCATCTATGTTTAGATTCAGCGAGTTACAAACACGTTGCTTCAAAAGCTGTGTTTGGACATTCCACAGTGCATTGGCGTATAGGCTGTAATGAGAAATATCTTGCTCTAGAACAAAAATGGAGCTATCTAGCAGAATGGTTGTCAAGCTGTACAATCAACTTAGGGTTAAACTGATGTGTGTGCACAGCAGTACAGAAATCCCTTCCTTGGAGAATCTAGAAGCAGATATTTCCAGCCATATACAGGCATATGAGAAATAGCAGTAAGACTGGGTTTAAAACACGGGAGAAAAGTATATTTCAAACTCCTCTTCTTTGTGTTCATTCATCATAGGAAGCTGCATCTATGTTTAGATTCAGCGAGTTAGAAGGATGCTTTTTCTGAAAGGTGCCTTTGGATATTCCAAATTGAATAGGAGTACAGGCTGTAATGAGAATTATCTTGCTCTAAAACAAAAGCGCAGCTATCTAGCAGAATGGTTGTCAAGCTGTACGATCAACTTACAGAGTTAAACTCATATGTGTGTGCAGCTGTTCAGAAATCCTTTCTTTGGAGAATGTGGAAACAGATATTTCCAGCCATATACAGTCATATAAGAACCAGCAGTGAGATCGCATTTAAAACACAGGAGAAACGTCTATTTCAAAGTGCTCTGCTTTGTGTTCGTTCACCTTAGGAAGTTGCATCTATGTTTAGAATCAGTGAGTTAGAAACACGTTTCTTCAAAAGCTACGTTTGGATATTGCAGAGTGAATGAGATTATAGGCTGCAATGAGAAATATCTTGCTCTAAAACAAAAACGCAGCTATCTAACAGAATGATTGCTAAGCAGTAGAATCAGCTTACAAATTTAAACGGATGTGTGTGTGCAGCAGTTCAGAAATCCTTTCTTTGGAGAATCTGGAAACAGATATTTAAAGAAATATACAGGAATAGCAGAACTGGCAGTAAGACTGCCTTTAAAACACAGGAGAAACGTCTAGTTCAAACTGCTCTGCTTCGTGTTCGTTCACCTTAGGAAGTTGCATTTTTGTTTAGATTCAGCGAGTTAGAAACTCCTTTCTCTAAAAGCTGCATTTGGATATCCCAGAGTGAATGAGACTGTAGGCTGTAATGAGAAATATCTTGCTCTAAAACAAAAATGCAGCTATGTAGCTAAATTGTTTTCAAGCTGTACAATCCACTTACAGAGATAAACTGATGTGTGAGGCCAGCAGTTCAGAAATCCTGTCTATTGGAGAATGTGGAAACAGATATTTCCAGCTATATAGAGGCATATAAGAACTAGCAGTAAGACTGCTTTTAAAACACAGGAGAAACGTCTAGTGAAAACTGCTCTGCTTTGTGTTCGCTCACCTTAGGAAGTTGCATCTATCTTTACATTCAGCGAGTTTGAAACACGTTTCTTCTAAAAGCTGCGTTTGTATATTCCAGAGTGACTGCGACTGTAGGCTGTAAAGGGAAATATCTTGCTCGAAAACAAAAATGCAACTATCCAGCAAAATGGTTGTCAAGCTGTACAATCAACTTACAGAGCTAAACCGCTGTGTGTGTGCAGCAGTTCAGAAATCCTTTCTTTGTAGAATCTGGAAACAGATATTTCCAGATATTGAGGTATATAATACGTAGCAGTAAGACTGCGTTTAAAACACAGGAGAAACCTGTTGCTGAAACTGCTCTGCTT
>NW_022444150.1:0-3363 GCF_009761245.1 Sapajus apella
CTCAAGCTGCCATTCTGTAGTACCCATAATCCCACCCTCAAGCTGCCATTCTGTAGTACCCATAATCCCACCTCCCTCTTTTTTCCTCCTAAAATGTTTCATTCTTGGCCCCTATGCCCTTTTTGTGTGTTCCCTGTTCCAACATTTACCTAAACAAACATTATAATTGAGGGTTTATTACATTTCTCTTGGGTACAATATTCCAATTAATTCATTTCATCATTTTTTCAGGATGCATTAAGAAGAGATACGTTCAAATGTCCCTGCAGCTTCTGCAAGTCTAGCGGATGGGATCCTTCTGAGAATGCTAGAATGGGGAATTACAACACCAAGCCACTTCAGCCATAAACCTATTCTTGCCCCTTTTTTTCTTGCTGGTAATTTTATATAGCAGACCGAGAAAGCTACTCTCTGCTCGTGTGGATTATACACCAATAATTTTAATAATGAGTTCGAGGTTGTATTTTTCTTATGTCTTTTTCCCTACTATGATGCTAGTAATTTATAGGGATCTGTGCAGTTTGAATATATTTGGATAACTTTAGCTCTACTGTTTGATTTGACCCAAAGAAGCCAGGAGCATATAGGTATTCCCATGTGTTATAGAAGCCCAAAGTCAGTGAGGTGAAACCCAGCAACAAGAAATTGAAGCAAAGATACTTGTGGATAAAGAAAGCATTAGCTAGTTTGGTTAGAGCATAATAATTAGATTTTCTGGCTTACAAAAATTTGGGTTGCAGTAAGAGCAAAGTTTATGCTATTTTTACAGTTTTCAGTCCAAAAAGGTGTTACTATAGAAACAATAAAGTTGACATTTGATTACCTTTTAAAAATTGTTTTTGATTTTATACTTGTTCTTGCTAACAATTAGGTGAACAATAGTTTTATCATTACATTCCTAGAATGTAAGTATGTGGCATTCTAATATTTTGTGATATATTCCTACTGGGAAGAAGCTTCATTGTATATTTGAGTGATTGGAAAATATAGGCACAGATTTGCAGTTAGCAGCTTCCCGTAAGACATGTGAAAATTGGAAGAAGGTAGAACAGAAGTGGAGCTTACTGAGTTGTGACAGGAAATACGCAGGGGTCCTCATACCAACCAAGGAATTCCTGTTTGTTTTGAGACAGTTCTTGTGGCCCAGGCTGCAGCGCAATGGCATGATCTCGGCTCACTGCAACCTCCACCTCCTGGACTCGAGCAATTCCCTTGCCTTAGCCTCCTGAGTAGCTGAAATTACAGGCACCTGCCACCACTCCTGGCTAATTTGTGTATTTTTAGTAGAGACTGGTTTTGCCGTGTTGGCCAGGCTGGTCTTGAATTCCTGACTTAAAGCACCTGCCTGCCTCCCAAAGTGCTGGGATTACAGGTGTAAAGCCACCACGCCTGGCCTCCGAGCAAGCACTTCCGTAGATACCAAATGGGTGTCTAATTTGATTTTAGCACTATCTACCTGGAGGTAGCTCCAGATCCTACAGTTGGAAGGCTGTCCCACAAGACTGTCCACCTCTAACGCCAGTCACAAGCTTCAGGTTGTCTTACCTGTGCTTTTGACTGACCAGCTGTAAATCAGGATTCCCTCAACCCCCTGCTTGATTTGCTCTACTGGCTCAGAGAACTCAGGGAAACACCTTAGTTATTCTGAAGGATATTACAGAGGATACAGATGAACAACCAGATGGAAGAGCTGTGTAGGATGAGGTAAAGGAAAAAAGGTAGGCAGGATGAAGCGCCCTCAAGGAGTGTGTGCAGCTGTCTAGAAGCCCTCAGAACTTACTCCCTTTGTTTTTGCGGAAGTGTCCTTAGGTAGGCAGGATTGATTACATCACTGGCCACTGGTTTACCAACTTAGGCTTCAGCCCCTGTCCCTTCTCCAGGAGGTCCCGGAATGGGAGTGAAAGTTTCAACCCTCCAATCACTTGGTGGTTTCTCCTGGCAGCCACCCCACACCCTGAGCTTGCCTGGAGCCCCAGACAGCAGTCACCATTAGCATGCAAAAGTCACAGCTCCAGTGATTTCAAAGACTTCAGGAGCTATATGACAGGAAATGGTGACTAAAAACAAATACTTTTCACATCACAGGGGAATTGGAAAGGATATCTGCATGATACAACACAAGAAGATGCTATCCAGCAGCTTCCGGTTTTTTTATTTTGTTATTTTGAGATGGGGTCTATTTCCCAGGTTGGAGTGCAGGACCACACTGCCCAGTTTGGTCCTCAGAAGTTACCTCATCAGGCCAGCGCCTGTAATCCCAGCACTTTGGGAGGCCGAGGCGGGCGGATCATGAGGTCAAGATATCAAGACCATCCTGGCCAACACGGTGAAACCCTGTCTCTACTAAAAATACCAAAAAAAATTAGCCGGGCGTGGTGGCGCGCACCTGTGGTCCCAGCTACTTGTGAGGCTGAGGCAGAAGAATCGCTTAAACCTAGGAGGCAGAGGTTGCAGTGAGCTGAGATCGCGCCACTGCACTCCAGCCTGGTGACAGAGCAAGACTCCATCTCAAAAAAAATTTACCTCATCGAAGAACTAAATGGCTTACCAGGCAAAGACAAACTAGAGCAATTGTAACTTCCAAATCATTTCTAGTAGCACAGCTAACTTTTACTGCTTTTCTGTATGAACCTGAGAATCACTGATTAGTTAAAAAAGGCAACTTCTAGGGCCAGGCTCGGCGGCTCACGCCTATGATCCCAGCACTGTGGAAGCCTGAGGCGGGCGGATCACCTGAGGCCGGGAGTTCAAGACCAGCCTGGCCAACATGGAGAAACCCCATCTCTACTAAAAGTACAAAAATTAGCTGGGTGTGGTGGCAGGCGCCTGTATTCTCACCTACTCCGGAGGCTGGGGCAGGATGGTCAGTTGAACCCAGGAGGCGGAGTTTGCAGTGAGCTGAGATCGTGCCATTGCACTCCAGCCTGGGCGAAAAGAGCAAAACTCCATTTCAAAAAAAGGGAAATAAAGAAAAAAGACCCACTCAGCCCACCCCCATGTCCCATTTTTTATTTTGAAATAAAAAATATATTTTAAAAAGGCAACTTCTGCAATCATGTTAAATTTATAAATTAATGAAAACATTAATTCTACATGTCACATGTCCTTTAGTATTTTTTTTTTTTTTGAGACAGTTTCATTCATGTTACACAAGCTGAAGTGCATTGGTAAGCTCTCAGCTCACTGCAACCTCTGCCTCCCTGGCTCAAATGATTCTCCTGCCCCAGCCTCCTGAGTAGCTGGGATTATAGGCACACATCACCACATATAGCTAATGTACTTTTAGTAGAGACAGGGTTTCACTATGTAGGCCAGGCTGGTCTAGAACTCCTGGCCTCATGATCTGTCTGCCTTGGCCTCCTA
>NW_022444151.1:0-3362 GCF_009761245.1 Sapajus apella
TTGGAGTTTTATCCCAGAAATGCAGTGGACCCCAGAGCACTCTAGACCCCGGAGCTAAACCAAATCACAGCATCCCATAATTGTGTCCACCCCTCCATCGCTGATTGGCTGCAATCCCACAAGTGGACCAGAAGGGAGGGTTCATTGAAAACTTTGCTAATTGACAAGTCTTTAAGAAGGAAAAGGCTCTTAAAGATTGGTATGGGATAGGGGAAGTGTTTGTTGTCAACCATGGCACCCCAAGGCTGTGGCTCCGTCTTCTCTGACCACCCCGAGACTCAGCCAAACCTTTTTCTCTTTTTTTCTCACAAAACCAGCCTGTGCTAAAGCATATCCTCCTGGCCTACATACAGTGGCTATGACTTCCAAACTCGTCCTGGCTACTTCTGATTCAGTGTTGCCCACTTGATCTGCATGTTCCCATGCTGTGTCAGCCTTATTGCCTAATGAAAACACACACCACTCGTTTGCTTCTCCACTTACTTCTCATGAAATATTGCTCCTCCTCCCCACCCAATCACAATCCATTGCTGCCAAAACCCCTTGCTAACCTGTACATTTTGTCTAATAGGGGAATCTCTTCAACACATACACACACACACACAATGGTGCTACTGAAACCAGATCACTGTCTCACCCTAGGTTAGATGTGTCAGAAACCCTTTCCCCCTAAGTTGATCGTGTGTTCTATGTCAATGACTCCTACCTCTGGAAGGGGGTTGGGACCTTCCAGCCTGGATATGCCTTCACTGATATGCACAAAACTCTCGAATACCAAATCTTGCCACTTGTTAAATTAGTCAAAGTGGCTAAATTAATTGTTCTCATTCGGGCTTACATAAGGCATAGGGAATTCAGGTTAGCATCAATAGTGACAGACGCTGTGTTTTTGGTGAAGTGCATGATTTTAGTATGTTTTGAAAACAGAGCAGATTCATGACAGCAACTTGTTCCCAGTCAAAAGTGAACCCCAAACAGCAGAACTTCTAGAGTCGTTGCTATTGCCCCAGCTAGTTGCTACAGTTAAAACTGAGGGATACAGTATAAAATACTCAGATGAGGCTCAGGGAAATGAACTGGCTGATAAAGTTGCTAAGCTAGAATCCTCTTCCTTGATCACCTAAGAAATCCAGGAAGTCTCCAAACCTTGTGAACATATACCTGGGCTTCATTTCAAATAACCACAGTCCTGCTAGAATTATTTACCCTCTCTAAATAAATTGACAGAAGAAATTTCTTTACAGTGCCTCTAAAGGCAATGTAAAATTCACACAGCCCAGGTAACAACTTCAGAGTTAGAAAGAATTGGATAAGAAATAGGTGGATGTTGGAGCCACTTAAATGGACTTCAGAAACGCCCAGACGGCCATTTGGTAACTCCTAAGTCTGCCTCCCGAGTCATTGTATACAGTTTACTCATCCAGATTTACCACAGAAATGACAAAATGTAGTATATATTAAACAAAAAATTGGCTTGCACTCTGGATTTTGGACCAAGCTGTTGACATTTACTGCATCTACCAAAAACGTAATCCCCAAAATCATAAAGGTGGGGCAAAAAAAGGAAGTGGCTCCCTCTACATTCTTCCTTCATGGGAAAATAGGCTGTATTTAATTATCAATAGCACATGACTACCAATATTCACTCATAATCCACGTGTTTTCAGAATGATTAGAGACTTTCCCTGTTGAAACTCTTCAAGGACATCAGTTGCCAAGGTTTACTAAGAGTGAATCTTTCCCACATGGGTTAACCCTTCTACTGCCTCTAGTGACAGAGGATCACATTGCACTGGCAAAATTATTCAGGAAATAGGAAAGGTAACACATATCAGCCAAAGATTCCTCTGCCTTTACCATCCTCAATGATAAAGTTCTATAGAAAGAGCCAACAGCATCCTCAAGCTAAACTTGCTAAACTCTCTGAAGAATGAACTTGCCATGGCCACAGATGTTACCCATCACACTGACTCTCAGATCCTTGCCCCCACCTTTATACAAACGATCCTCTTTGAATCATTATGGGAAGACTCATGAAAATACAGCTAGTGCTCGACTTACGACCATGATTGGGACCAGCAGATTTGGTAGTAAGTTGAGTAGGCTATATGTACAGTTGAAATGGTGCACGCGGGATGGTAGTGCTGCCGGAAGCTGGTCTGCACTGTCGTACGCCCAACTGGGCAACGTTTGCGCTGCCAGACGCGGAGCAGTCGTGGCTAGCGATTGTGGTCGTAAAGTCGAATGGTGGTAAGTTGCATAGGTCGTAAGTCGATCAATACCTGTACCCTACTTACTAATCCAAATTAGCAGAAGATTCTAAACTAACTCAGTCCAACATCTTCTGATATTGTCAGGGATTAATTAAATACACACCACCCCCCAACTGTACTCCACAATTGAGACTTCCTTTATCTTTAAACTCCCTGATTGGTCCTTATTTGATTCATAAATAAGTGATCTGGCATTTTGAAAACATCAACATCAGAAAACTAACCTTGAACCCAGAGGGAGGGGACCTTTTACTGTTTCAATCACTGGTAACAGTGCTAACAAATTATAGAGTGTTTGAACTTGGGTGCATGTCTTTTATTTGAAAAAATACAAAACCTATTTAGATTGGAAGGCACTCTAACCAGAGACTCACACTGAACCTCTATTTAAAGCCTCCAAAATTTGCAGCAAGCAGAGATTGTACCACTGCACTCTCGCCTGGATGACAGAGCCAGACTTGGTCTCCAAAAAGAAAAAGAAAAAAAAAAGAAAAAAGAACCTCTAAACCTAACCAACAGCTGGAGATAGCCATCCATCCCAAGAACTATGGAGCAAGTAAATGATACGATAAAGCAGTCAGCTTCTGCTCAAGATCATGGAACAAGATTCACTCAGATTCCCCTTCTTTGTCTCCTGACTTCATTTTTGTGTCTATGCATCCTCCTACTACTCCTGTCTCCTCTGCAATGTTCCATCTCCATCTTAGTTATGCATCCTACTTATAACAGATACACCTCATTTCCAGCCTCAACAGCCCTGTCATGATTCCCCTGTTTCCTCCTTATCTTACCCTATCCTGTGCTTTTTGAAATCATGACCATAATTCCCTCGTTCTCTTAGCTGAGAAAGTCGTCAGTGAAATTAACCAAAGTAATTGCTGGGCCTATACCCATTCCCCACTTCATCCTAAAACTGGTATTCCATTAATAATTGTCTCCCTTATGCTTTAGATATGGCCTTGCATGAAACATTACAAATATACAGCCGTTTAAGTCTCTCTTATAGAAAGATATTAGGCTATTTTCTTAAATGCCCTTGACACTGGAACTATGATGTGGCCTCTTTAACCTATGAAACATGGTGTTTTA
>NW_022444152.1:0-3362 GCF_009761245.1 Sapajus apella
TTGGAGTTTTATCCCAGAAATGCAGTGGACCCCAGAGCACTCTAGACCCCGGAGCTAAACCAAATCACAGCATCCCATAATTGTGTCCACCCCTCCATCGCTGATTGGCTGCAATCCCACAAGTGGACCAGAAGGGAGGGTTCATTGAAAACTTTGCTAATTGACAAGTCTTTAAGAAGGAAAAGGCTCTTAAAGATTGGTATGGGATAGGGGAAGTGTTTGTTGTCAACCATGGCACCCCAAGGCTGTGGCTCCGTCTTCTCTGACCACCCCGAGACTCAGCCAAACCTTTTTCTCTTTTTTTCTCACAAAACCAGCCTGTGCTAAAGCATATCCTCCTGGCCTACATACAGTGGCTATGACTTCCAAACTCGTCCTGGCTACTTCTGATTCAGTGTTGCCCACTTGATCTGCATGTTCCCATGCTGTGTCAGCCTTATTGCCTAATGAAAACACACACCACTCGTTTGCTTCTCCACTTACTTCTCATGAAATATTGCTCCTCCTCCCCACCCAATCACAATCCATTGCTGCCAAAACCCCTTGCTAACCTGTACATTTTGTCTAATAGGGGAATCTCTTCAACACATACACACACACACACAATGGTGCTACTGAAACCAGATCACTGTCTCACCCTAGGTTAGATGTGTCAGAAACCCTTTCCCCCTAAGTTGATCGTGTGTTCTATGTCAATGACTCCTACCTCTGGAAGGGGGTTGGGACCTTCCAGCCTGGATATGCCTTCACTGATATGCACAAAACTCTCGAATACCAAATCTTGCCACTTGTTAAATTAGTCAAAGTGGCTAAATTAATTGTTCTCATTCGGGCTTACATAAGGCATAGGGAATTCAGGTTAGCATCAATAGTGACAGACGCTGTGTTTTTGGTGAAGTGCATGATTTTAGTATGTTTTGAAAACAGAGCAGATTCATGACAGCAACTTGTTCCCAGTCAAAAGTGAACCCCAAACAGCAGAACTTCTAGAGTCGTTGCTATTGCCCCAGCTAGTTGCTACAGTTAAAACTGAGGGATACAGTATAAAATACTCAGATGAGGCTCAGGGAAATGAACTGGCTGATAAAGTTGCTAAGCTAGAATCCTCTTCCTTGATCACCTAAGAAATCCAGGAAGTCTCCAAACCTTGTGAACATATACCTGGGCTTCATTTCAAATAACCACAGTCCTGCTAGAATTATTTACCCTCTCTAAATAAATTGACAGAAGAAATTTCTTTACAGTGCCTCTAAAGGCAATGTAAAATTCACACAGCCCAGGTAACAACTTCAGAGTTAGAAAGAATTGGATAAGAAATAGGTGGATGTTGGAGCCACTTAAATGGACTTCAGAAACGCCCAGACGGCCATTTGGTAACTCCTAAGTCTGCCTCCCGAGTCATTGTATACAGTTTACTCATCCAGATTTACCACAGAAATGACAAAATGTAGTATATATTAAACAAAAAATTGGCTTGCACTCTGGATTTTGGACCAAGCTGTTGACATTTACTGCATCTACCAAAAACGTAATCCCCAAAATCATAAAGGTGGGGCAAAAAAAGGAAGTGGCTCCCTCTACATTCTTCCTTCATGGGAAAATAGGCTGTATTTAATTATCAATAGCACATGACTACCAATATTCACTCATAATCCACGTGTTTTCAGAATGATTAGAGACTTTCCCTGTTGAAACTCTTCAAGGACATCAGTTGCCAAGGTTTACTAAGAGTGAATCTTTCCCACATGGGTTAACCCTTCTACTGCCTCTAGTGACAGAGGATCACATTGCACTGGCAAAATTATTCAGGAAATAGGAAAGGTAACACATATCAGCCAAAGATTCCTCTGCCTTTACCATCCTCAATGATAAAGTTCTATAGAAAGAGCCAACAGCATCCTCAAGCTAAACTTGCTAAACTCTCTGAAGAATGAACTTGCCATGGCCACAGATGTTACCCATCACACTGACTCTCAGATCCTTGCCCCCACCTTTATACAAACGATCCTCTTTGAATCATTATGGGAAGACTCATGAAAATACAGCTAGTGCTCGACTTACGACCATGATTGGGACCAGCAGATTTGGTAGTAAGTTGAGTAGGCTATATGTACAGTTGAAATGGTGCACGCGGGATGGTAGTGCTGCCGGAAGCTGGTCTGCACTGTCGTACGCCCAACTGGGCAACGTTTGCGCTGCCAGACGCGGAGCAGTCGTGGCTAGCGATTGTGGTCGTAAAGTCGAATGGTGGTAAGTTGCATAGGTCGTAAGTCGATCAATACCTGTACCCTACTTACTAATCCAAATTAGCAGAAGATTCTAAACTAACTCAGTCCAACATCTTCTGATATTGTCAGGGATTAATTAAATACACACCACCCCCCAACTGTACTCCACAATTGAGACTTCCTTTATCTTTAAACTCCCTGATTGGTCCTTATTTGATTCATAAATAAGTGATCTGGCATTTTGAAAACATCAACATCAGAAAACTAACCTTGAACCCAGAGGGAGGGGACCTTTTACTGTTTCAATCACTGGTAACAGTGCTAACAAATTATAGAGTGTTTGAACTTGGGTGCATGTCTTTTATTTGAAAAAATACAAAACCTATTTAGATTGGAAGGCACTCTAACCAGAGACTCACACTGAACCTCTATTTAAAGCCTCCAAAATTTGCAGCAAGCAGAGATTGTACCACTGCACTCTCGCCTGGATGACAGAGCCAGACTTGGTCTCCAAAAAGAAAAAGAAAAAAAAAAGAAAAAAGAACCTCTAAACCTAACCAACAGCTGGAGATAGCCATCCATCCCAAGAACTATGGAGCAAGTAAATGATACGATAAAGCAGTCAGCTTCTGCTCAAGATCATGGAACAAGATTCACTCAGATTCCCCTTCTTTGTCTCCTGACTTCATTTTTGTGTCTATGCATCCTCCTACTACTCCTGTCTCCTCTGCAATGTTCCATCTCCATCTTAGTTATGCATCCTACTTATAACAGATACACCTCATTTCCAGCCTCAACAGCCCTGTCATGATTCCCCTGTTTCCTCCTTATCTTACCCTATCCTGTGCTTTTTGAAATCATGACCATAATTCCCTCGTTCTCTTAGCTGAGAAAGTCGTCAGTGAAATTAACCAAAGTAATTGCTGGGCCTATACCCATTCCCCACTTCATCCTAAAACTGGTATTCCATTAATAATTGTCTCCCTTATGCTTTAGATATGGCCTTGCATGAAACATTACAAATATACAGCCGTTTAAGTCTCTCTTATAGAAAGATATTAGGCTATTTTCTTAAATGCCCTTGACACTGGAACTATGATGTGGCCTCTTTAACCTATGAAACATGGTGTTTTA
>NW_022444153.1:0-3364 GCF_009761245.1 Sapajus apella
TTCTCCTGCCTCAGCCTCCCAAGTAGCTGAGATTAAAGTCTCCCACTATCATGCCCAGCTAATTTTCTGTATTTATTTATTTATTTTTGAGACGTTGTGTTGCTCTGTCACCCAGGCGGTAGTGCAGTAGTGCAATATCGACTCACTGCAACTTCCATCTCCCGGGTTCAAGCGATTCTTCTCCTTAAGCCTACTGACTAGCTGGGTTACAAGCCTGTGCCATGACGCCTGGCAAATTTTTATATTTTTCATTGAGATGGAGTTTCTCCACAATGGTCAGGCTGGTCTCAAACTCTCAACCTCAGTTGATCTGCTTGCCTCAGCTTCCCATAATGCTGGGGTTACAGGCATGAGCCACTGCACCTGCCACTCCTAGGTATTTTGGTTTTCTTTCTTTTTTATTTTGAGATGAGTCTTGCTCTGTCGGCCAGGCTGGAGTGAAGTGGCCTGATAACTGCTCACTGGAACCTCTGCCTCCTGGGTTCAAGCAATTCTCCTGCCTCAGCATCCCAAGTAGCTGGGATTACAGTTGCCTGCTGCCATGCCTGATCAATTTTCATGTTTTTAGTAGAGATGGGGTTTCAGCATGTTGGGCAAGCTGGTCTCGAACTCCTGACCTCAAGTGATCCTTCTGCTTTGGTCTCCTAAAATGCTGGGATTACAAGCATGAACTACCATGCCCGGCCTCTCTTTTTTGAGACTGGGTCTTGTGCCGTCTCACAGGCTGGAGTGCAGTGGTGTGATCTCGGCTTACTGCAACCTCCACATTCTGGGCTCAATAATCCTCCTGTCTCAGCCCGCCAAGTAGCTGTGACTACAGGTGTGTGCCACCATGCCCGGCTAAATTTTGTATTTTTACTTGAGACTGGGTTTTGCTATGTCGTCCTGGCTGGTCTTGAACTCCTGGACTCACGTGATCCACCTGTCTTGGCCTCCCAGTGTGCTGTGATTGCAGGCATTAGCTACTGTGCCTAGATTATTTTTCACTTGTGAGTCAATACAAAACTATGTTAAAACCAGGCTGCACCATTTTATATTCACATATGGTATTTAAGGTTGGTGATTTCTCTCTGACTTTGCTAACACTTGTTATTATATATTTCTTTGGATTATAGGGTTTTGAGTGTGTGTTAAAGGATTGTATCATTGTGGTTTCCATGTAGATTGCCATAATGAGAATGATATTCATCATCCTGTTATGTGCTTGTTTTCCATTTGCATTTCGTATTGTCGAAATGTGTGTTCAACTGTTTTTAGATTTTGTAATTTGGTTGTTTTTGTTGTTGAGTCAGACAAATTATACACTATGATTAACAGACTGTTGTTAGATACATAACACACTGTGTGTTGTCTTTTCACTTTTTTTTTTAATTTTAGAGTGCAGTGGTGTGATCTCGGCTCACTGCAACCTCCCACTCTTGGGTTCACATGACTCTTGTGTCTCACCTTTTGAGTAGCTGAGATTACAGGCTCCTGTTAACATGCCCAGCTAAGTTTTTATATATGTGTTTTTTCTTTTGGAGACAGAGTCTCACTCTGACACCCAGGCCTGCAACGTAGTAGTGCAATCTTGTATTACTGCACCTTCCACCTACCAAGTTCAAGTGATTCCTGTGCCTCAGGTGGGCACCACCATTCCCAGCTATTTTTGTATTTTCAATAGATAGGAGTTTTCTCCATGTTGGTAAGGATGACCTCGAACTTCCAACCTGAGATACGTGCTCGTCTCAGCCTAACAAAATGCTGGATTATAGGCGTGAGCCACTACACTCTTCCAGTCCCAGGCATTTTGGTTTCATTTTCTTTCTTTCTTTCTTTCTTTCTTTTTTTTTTTTTTTGAGGTGGAATCTTGCCTCTGTTGGCCAGGCTGGAGAGCAGCGCCCTGATATCAGCTCACTGGAACCTCAGTCTCTTGGATTCAACCAATTCTCCTACCACAGCCTCCGAAGTAGCTGTGATTACAGGTGCATGCCACCACACCCAGTTAATTTTCATACTTTTAGTAGAGACTGGGTTTTGCCACATTTGGGAAGGTGGTCATTAACTGCTGACTTGAAGTGATCCTTCCGCCTCCACCTCTCAAAGTGCTGGGAATACAGGTGTCAGTCACCATATCAGGCCTTTCCTCTCTGAGATGAAGTCTTGTGTTGTCTCCTAGACTGGAGTTAGCACTGAGGCCAGCTCACCATTGCACAGGAGGGTTCTTGACTCTTACTTTGTAGCAGGAACTCCTAAGTTAATCAAGACCGTTAAGAGTTTCTGGTGGAAAGTCAAGATATCTCAGGTTAGTGACAATGTTAAAATTTGAACCAGGCAAATTCTCATTAGAGATAAGGGACCAAAGATGGTGCCGATGGAATCTAATGTCTTTTGATGTTGACTTCAATCCAGTCAAGCTCTTGTGAAGCCATTTAACTAACATTGGGCATAGGGGTGGAGGTGCACCCTGTGAAATTAGAGGTCCGAAGATTTGGATTGGATTTCCAGCCCTGTGCCAGTCAGTCAGCCACTCACTGTCAAGTGACAAGCCTTAGGCAGGTGACATTCTGTCTCTGTTTCTCGATTTCTGCACAGGGATTTCTGTACAGGGATTTCTGTGGTCTTTAAGTCCCACTGGGACACGATCCCATTTCCAGCTCACTGCCTGGTTTGTTGAGTATACTTGTCAATCTGGACTTTAACGCACCTATGGTTTCCAATTAACTCTGTTACCTATGCTAGAAATTAACAGAGAAAATTGACAGTTGATTGACAAGGATGAGACTCAGTCCTAAAGAACTCAAATACCTGAATTCCTTATTAAAGAAAGAATGCTCAACTCAAGTGGACACAGATCACTCATTTCGACTTCATTACCTATGGCATTGAGAGAAAACTGTTTGAAAATACACAGCTAAAACTGTCCTTGCTTTAAGTGCTAGACAAGTTTTTTCAGAATTAATAGCTGAAACCGTCCCAAAGCACTTAAAGCAGGGACCATTTTAGCTGTGTATTTTGAAAAAGTTCTGTGCTCTACAAATAAAAAGCTACTTTTGTTGTTACTTTTGGTCACCACAGGTAACGGGAGTCCTTTTCAGACAGCATGGGAGTCACATGAGTCCTTCGCAATAAGCTTCTCGGAGTATGAGGGTGAAATGAAGGTGTGAAGCAGTGTTAGACTGTGCTGCTTTTTAAAGTGAGAGCATCACTGAGAATGCTTTAACTTGATAGCCATGCCTAATTTCATTCTACATAATAACGTGTGGGCTTGAGGAGGAGGCAGCGTTGGATGAGAAGGAGGGAGCATGGCCGTGTGAATGAGGAAAAGGTGTCTCTTCCTTTGCAGCATGGATGGGTTCAAGGCCCACCTCATACTACTAAGTAT
>NW_022444154.1:0-3143 GCF_009761245.1 Sapajus apella
CTGGGATTCCTGTCTCACAGGTATAAGGCACAGTTGGTCCTTCTCAAGCCTCAGACCTAAGAAAGTGGGAAGAGGACACGGGTGTATCCTGATTAACTTGGTTGATTGTGTGTCAACAGAAACTAATTAAAACACAACACGAGGCATCCCTGGGTGGACTCGCACCACCAACCTTTCAGTTAACAGCCGAACCCACTAACCAATTGTGCCACAGACACCACAACCACTGGATCTACAGGGCCCCGAAGGTAGGGCGCACGTACCAAACTACCCCCATCTCTTGGGTCCTCAACCCTCTCCTCCCCCCCACCCACTAGATGACTGTGCAAGGCCTTGGAAAACCTGAGAGTTTAGAACCCTGAGTCGCTCTGGTCATGTTGCACACCTGAGCTGGGAGATTCTGGAGTTAGAAGAATAGCCGAATGGCCTTCCCCTCCTTGCCCCAGGCCTGCTTCAGAAGCCCCCAGAAACACCTCGGTCAGTGGCCGGAGCTGCCTGGAGCCCAAGGGAAGCTGAACGCCCAGCTGGGAGGGCTCTTCCTGTTCTTTGTTCTTCACCCAGTGAGGGAGGGAGCCTGTACCCACCCTGCCCAGTCACTTTCCGGGCCTCTGTGGAGCTTCCGCTGCCATCTTCAAATTCTGTGTCCCACATGGGGGCTCCACCAGGGCAGGGATGGTGGTGAGGGTCGCTGGTCGCTCTCGGGAGCAGGGTCTGGCACTCACCAGGGCGCGCACCTAGGACTTGTCAAATGAATCTTTTAGCTTTTATTCCTTTGAAGAGCCCTGAAAATAGAAATCATGAACTGTTTTTCCAGGGGGAAGTTTTGTTTTGTTTTGTTTTGGAGACAGGGTCTCACTTGGTAGCCCAGGCTGGAGTGCAGGGTGCAAACTCGTGCTCACTGCAGCCTCGACCTCCGGGGATGAGATATTCTTGCCTCAGCCCCCTAATAGCTGGGACAACAGGCGCAGGCCACCTCGGCTGGCTACTTTTTGTATTTTTGTAGAGACAGCATTTTGCCATGTAGCCCAGACTGGTTGTGAAGGGGAAGTAAGTTATTTCTAAAAAGCATTAATTTCCATTGGTTTATCGCTTCCCTCAGGAGGGCAAGGGGCGAAGCCCTCTGGGGGCGAATTGCAAGAGAGGGGTCCTGCCCCTCTCAAGCCACTCTGCCTGTGTAGCTGAGGAGCTCAGGTGTGTGCCTGGGGCGGGGCAGGGGGTGGGTCTAACAGGGAATTGCTGGGAGGAGGGCAAGGAAGTCAGCAGAGGTGGGGACCCTGGAAACGCAACTTTGCAGTAGGTTTGTGCAGCGCTGAGGACTGCACCAGGGAGAGATGAGAAGTGGGGTGTGTGTGTGTGTGTGTGTGTGTGTGTGTGTGTGTGTTTCTATTTGTAGCAGTATGAAGGGAAAGGGAGGAGGGGAATGGAGAGACAGCAGGAAAGAGAGAAATCTACGTGGACCTTTAGGTCTCCAAAACGGAAGCAGCCCAATACATTAAGTTTAAAGAAAGAGCCCGGCAAGCTTCAGCTCCAGCAGCTCCCTGTGATCCTATTGTGGTTAGAACCTCCACGCTGTGGCCGCAGCAATCTCGATTCCAATCCCAATCAAGGCAGTGTCCCTTTTAGGGTGGAGCGTTCTTCCTTCCCTTTAGCCTCCAGCCTCAGCCTAGGATGCCCCATTTAGCTGCGACTAGAGAGGTTACAACTTTCCTGTGGTTTCAGAGCTCTCTGTAGTGGCGAGAATAGAAGGAACCCCTACACTGCACGCCGGGGCACATCATCTTGAAAGGCTAGACTTTTGCCCCTCTGTGAGCAAGTGCAACACCCAAAAGGTGAGGAGCCCCCTCTCAGTCAATCTTATTGGAATCTTTTGCTGTCGACATAATGTGGCGGTACTGTTTCTCTAACTCAGATATTTCAAATATCCCTGGGGCCTTTGCAGACCAAGTCAGAAATGAACAAGAGAAGATGAGAGTTCTCACTCAGACTGGGTATTTTAAGTAAAACCTAAAGAATAAAATAAAATCGAAACTTAATGATATTCCCCAACCCCAATTTTTATTTATGTATTTATTTGCTATCAGTAAATGACCAAAGTGCATCAATCTTGAATTCACTGCCCAGTGAATTTAAACATAAGAAACCATCACCTAGATCAAGTTATGGGACGTTTTCACCAGCCCAAAAAGTCATTAGAGCCCCTTTCCAGTCAATCCTCACCCCATCCCCACTTAGGCAGTCACCATTCTGATTTCTATCTCTGTGATTTACTTTTGCTTCTTCTTGAAATCACGTGAAGGAGTGTACTGATTTTGCCTTTTTTTTAATGCAACAATGGTTATGAGATGCTTTCATTATATGGCATGTATCTGAACTTTTTGGTGTTATTGGCCTGTTTCTAGTTTTGGCTATTGTGAATAAGGTGTTTACAAATATTCTACTATGGGCCTTTTTATGGACCTGTGCCATCATTTCTGTTAAGTATAACCCTAGTAATGGAATGGCTGGGTCATGAAGTAGGTGTATTTTTAACTGTATTGGAAACTACCAGACAGTATTTTAGAATGGTTCCACTATTGTATTCTCTCTCTCTCTCTTTCTCGAGACAGGGTCTTGATCTTTCGCCAGGACTGGAGTGCAATGGCACCACCTCGGCTCACAGCAACTTCTGCCTCCTGTGCTCAAGCAATTTTCCTACCTCAGCCTCCCAAGTAGCTGGGATTACTGCACCCACCATGCCTGGTTAATTTTTTGTATTTTTAGAAGAGATGGGTTTTCGTCATGTTGGCCAGGCTGGTCTCAAACTCCTGACCTCAAGTGATCCACCCACCTCGGCCTTCCAAAGTGCTGAGATTTCAGGAGTGAGCCACTGCACCCAGTGCACTATTCTATTCTCTTGCTACTAATAAGGTTTACAGTTGCTCTGCGTTCTTAGAAGCCAGTGGTTTTTTCCCCCATCTCTTAAATGTTACCCAATCTAATGGGGTGAGTAATGGTGTATCATGGCATTTTAAACGTGTGTTTCCTGAATGAGTAATGATGCCAAGAATCCTTTCTTATGCCATTTGGCCATGAAGAAATTCTCTTTTGTTAACAAACACCATTCAAATGTTTTTCCCATTTTAAGTTGGCTTGACTCTTTTTTT
>NW_022444154.1:3153-3362 GCF_009761245.1 Sapajus apella
TTCTATCATTAGAATGATGGCAACTAGGTACATGCAAGGAGTATCCTAACCACTTTAACACAATGTTTTGAAGTGCTTTGGGCAGTAACTACTGGACACCAAGTCACAGTGTTTTCCTTTGTGATGTATTAGAGAGAAACAGGACTTTCTCCAGTGCAAATGTCCTATTAACTAATTCCTGTGCTGTTAACTTACAGGGCTTTGACTCC
>NW_022444155.1:0-3361 GCF_009761245.1 Sapajus apella
CCTCAGGTGATCCACCTGCCTCAGCCTCCCAAAGTGCTGGAATTATAGGCATTTGCCATGGTGCCCGGCCATACATATTTTTGATGAAGTCAATGTGATAGACATTAAACATCTATTCTACCATAACAAAACGACAGATGACCAAATATTTTATGTCTTTTGAAAGAACACAGTAAAGCTTTGAAGTAGTTTTGACAAATAAATTCAACATAACTGGAATCCAGCCTCCAGATCCAATTTCTAACACAAAGGATATAGAAGCATGTTAAACTATCCCATGGGGATGCAACAGATCCAAGAATCTGGGAAAGCCCAAAGGTCAAAATCAACTGGATTTATTCAATAAATGAAGTATAAGAAAAAATTTTAAATGGGGTAATCTATACGTTAAAAGAGACTCAAAAGACTTAGACTTCCCCCCTAAAATGACAGGAACTATTTCCTAATTTAATATGTACTCTTGGGTTTCTCCCTCCCTGTTTCTGCCTTTTCTTCCTCTTCCTTTTCTATTCTCACTGCTTCACTCAGTTTACTTCATTTCCAAGTGGAGGGGTAATGGCCAGCGCAGATACAAGGACCACACAGTGCTGCGTTCTGTGTTAACAATTCTCCATTACCACTATCATTTTTTTGAGGACTCTGAAACAAAGAAGAAAATCTAGGCAATATATTTCCAAGAATCTCCTTTGTTGTATGGTATGGGTGTTAAATTGTCCATGAGAAGCACTCACACAAAATTTGGGAGGTAGGAGAGAAGGAGGACAGATGAACAAAATAAGACTCATATGGGCACCCTGGTTGGCCATTTTACTGCAGCAGACTGCAGCAATTGGTGGGAAATTCCCAGATACTATCTCTAATTCTGAAAGAGCTGCAGTTCCATAGTGGAAAAAGACAGTGGTGGTTTCTCCAGCCTTGACTCCTCAACTCTTCCAGTAAGTGTAAACTCCTAGTTCTCTATGTTAAAATACCTAACATCAGGAATGCCTAGAATGGATTCTGTTTTCTGAATAACTTTAATAACATAACACCCTAGGACTCTGTGATCAGAGAAAAAAGAAATTCTTACCTACTTGTTCTGGTTTTAAGATCCTGAATGATTCTGGCCTAGTTTGAGCTAAATGCCCATCTTCATACTAATCACTGTAATGAGAAGGATAGATTACTGTGATTATCTTAGCCTGTATAATTGCCTCACTCTGTGACTGTCACAGGCATTAGACGGAATGGTGTCAATTCTTAAAGGAAGCTATACTTAAATTGAACATAAAGCACATCCCTACAAGAGAAGTGGAGGTCTCACAAAAAGGGAAGCAGAGATACTGGGTAGATCCAAAAACAGATTACCACTACACACTTCATCATTGGAGTCCTTTCCCCTTCCACTTAGATAAATGGTGTCCTGAAGACAGCTCAAACTAGATGTAATGGAGGTTTGTATTATAGCTAAAGCTGACTCTAGCCAAAGGAGAGTCAAAAAGAAACAATAGAAAATTTTAGACCAAATACATGGAACTTGTCACCTAATAAGATAGGCAGCTAAGGCATTAAGTGGAAAGTAAATCCAGAAATCCAGAAAAATATGATCATTCAACTTAATCTGACCATCTAACTGAAATATTACCTTCATGACAATTTATGTTTTTATTTTCCCTTCTATTCATTCTTATATAACTATATCTTTATTTATTCATATGTCTTCCTACTAGAATTCAAGTTTCATGAGGTCAGGGACATGGTCAATTTCATTCACAAATCTGTCCTCATTTCCTGGAAGTGCACTTGACTCAAGCAGGTGATCAATAAATAATTAATAAATTATGGCACGGTTGGTGTAAGTTGGGTTGGGTCAAGTTAATTTATGAAAAATTCATTGATACTCTGCTACTTTGTGGTGTAACTTGCATCCCAGAAGTGGGGAATTTGCCTTCACTGGAAAGTGGTTAAAGGTACTAAATATACAATCGTAAACAAGTAGGCACTGTCCTCAAGGAGTTTGCAGCCTTGTGCAACTAATAGACATAGGGGCAGATAATACCCTACAGTCATATAAGTCCTACAAAGGTGGTGTAAAATTGCTTTGGAAGCATTTGAGCAGCCAGTGTCTGGAGGGAGAAGAGACCTTATTTAATGGAGAAGAGACAGCAGAAACTAAGAAGTTATGAAGGACAGCTTGATCCACTAATTTTTGCCCAGGGTCCATCAAGCCTTGATTTTTAAATGATACTAAAAGTCTTAACCCAAAGAAAATGCTTCCCAGTTAAATACATTATTTGTTTATCTTTAACTCAAGGGTTATCATAGAACAGTAAGTCAGTCAATGGCTGCATTCCTGAAACATGTTATTTGTATTATTTTTTCCTCTCTGTATAGTTCTCCTTTCCTAATAGAGAAAAAATAAATACTTTTCATTAATGATTCACTAATGAGGTAGGCGTGGAGCACAGTGGCTCATGCCTGTAAGCCCAGCACTTTGGGAAGTGGAGGCGGGAGGATCATTTGAGCCCAAGAGACCAGCCCAGGAAACAAAATGAGACCCTGTCTCTATGAAAAATAAAAAAAAAAAAAAAATAGCTGAGTATGGTGATACATGCTTGTAGTCCCAGCTATTCGGGAGGCTGACTTCAGAGGATGGCTTACGCCCAGGAGGCAGAGGTTGTAGGGAGCTCAGACAGCACCATTGCATTCCAGCCTGGGTGACAGAGTAATAAATAAATATACGTACATGTATGTCTATATATGTATATAATATATATAGATAAATATATGTATGTATATATTAAAATATATGTATATATATTTATATATAAATAAATGTATGCATATATATTTATATATAAATAAATGTATGTATATATATTTATATATAAATGTATGTATATATATTTATATATAAATAAATATGTATGCATATATACACACATATATATTTACAATATATAAATAATGAGAGAGAGGCTCATTGGGAATGACTGAAGAGCTTTTCTACATGGTTTACATGTATAAAGCAGATGGCATTTCCACATAGAAGTTCAAGAAAATGGGCCAGGCGTGGTGGCTCAAGCCTGTAATCCCAGCACTTTGGGAGGCCGAGGCGGGTGGATCACGAGGTCAAGAGATCGAGACCATCCTGGTCATCATGGTGAAACCCCGTCTCTACTGAAAATACAAAAAATTAGCTGGGCATGGTGACACGTGCCTGTAATCCCAGCTACTCAGGAGGCTGAGGCAGGAGAATTGAATTGCCTGAACCCAGGAGGCGGAGGTTGCAGTGAGCCGAGATTGTGCCATTGCACTCCAGCCTGGGTAACAAGAGAGAAACTCTGTCTCAAAAAAAAAAAAAAAAAAAAAAAAAAAAAAA
>NW_022444156.1:0-3361 GCF_009761245.1 Sapajus apella
TTAGCATCTCTAGGGGAATTTCAGGGACACTGTTGCTGTCTTGTGATTATTGATCCTTTCAAAAATCATTGTATTTGAGAAATAAAGTAGTAGAAAATCTATGACAGAATAGGGAATTAAAGTAGACAGTACACTCAACTGCACTGTGTTTAAAGATTGTAATGAATTTCTGTACATTGTGCTAGTGGTTAAGGTCTGAGACTCTAGGGTCAACCTGAGTTGAAGTCTTGGCTCCATCACTTTATCTCTTGTCCATTTCTTCCTCCATAGGATGAGAGTCATAATAGTGTTAACTCATAGATTATTGTGAATATGAAGTGCACTAGTAGTACATGTAAACAGTCCTGGTCCCTGGCATAAAGACACTCATAAAATATAGTTATTATTATTTTAGAACATGGTTAAGATCTACTTTATGTTTAATATGTCTTTTCCTCACTTAACATATCATGGCTGGGCACAGTGGCCATAATCCGAGCACTTTGTGTGGCTGAGGTGGGTGGATCATCTGAGGTCAGGAGTTTGAGACCACCCTGGCCAACATAGAGAAACCTCATCTCTACTAAAAATACAAAAATTCATTCCAGCTCCTTGGGAGGCTGAGGCAGGAGAATTGCTTGAACTGGGGAGGCTGAGGTTGCATAGAGCCAAGACTGTGCCGTTGTACTCCAGCATGGGTGACAGAGTGAGACTCTGTCTCAAAAAGAAAAAAAAAAAAGAAGCAAACAAACAAAAAAACATATCACAACTATTTTCCATGTTTTTAAAAGTTCCACCAGTAATGTAAGAGAACATTGGGTGCCCTGTACCCTTGCCAGTATTGGACATTCTCACTCTAGATATTTGCCAATATGACATATGAAAACTGTCATGTCATTGTTTTGATTTGCATTTTCCCCAAGCACCAGCGAGGTTTAATGGTTTTCACATTTAACAGAATCGTTTTTTGATTTATAATCACCTTGTTTAATAATGAGGTTTTCATGTTTTTATTAACTGTGTTTCTTCTGTTTAGATAAATCTCAGAGTTTTTCACATAGATTCAGACAAATGTCAGTACAAAGGTCTTTATAAGTCTATGAAAATTTTAATAATTTTTCTTGGTAATTTATGTCTGTAGATTCAAGTTTCGAAGGGCTTTTCCAATTCTGATATCATGGAAATATGTGTAATTTGTTAGTTTTAAAAAAACATGACTTCTTTAATCCCCTAGATTGCAGTTTACTAAGTGTTATCTGAGTCTTCTGGATATTGCCTGTTCATATCTTTGCTCATTTTTCCCCCTCCTGGGTTATCTTTTCTTCTTATTGCTTTATAGGCGTTCTTTAGATATCACAATGGTTAATCTTCTGTTACATGAGTTACATGTATTTTCTCCTGATTTGTTACTTGTCTTTTAATTTTGTTAACGGTGTCTTTACATAGAAGTTTTAACTCATGTGGTCCAATCTTTCTCTTAAAAAAAAGTCTTCATTATTCAACTTGAAAATCTTTCACTTCTTTATAGCTTTGGTTTTTGTGTGTGTGCGCGCGTGTTTTAAATTGTTTAGCAAATCTCTACCATCCCAAGATTATCTTTGAAACATTTTCATATATTTTATGTGAAAAATTTTTTTTCACACTGAGCTCATTTAGTTTGTATGGAATTTCCTTTTGTGTCTAGTGTGAGGGTAGGAATCTAACGTTTTCCCAAATGGATAGGCTTTTGTGTCTCTCAGTTCATTGACCTGTTTATATTTCAAATGCCACAAGGTCTTTCTGCATACATAAAGCCTCTTTCTGGATTCTCAGTTCTGTTCCAGTGACAGGTCTGTCTGTGTTTATTCCATTACCTCCGCTCCCCTGTGGCTTTTTATAGAAGTTTGATATCTGATAGGACAAATATGCTTGTTTTCAAATTGTTCTTAGCTATTCCAATGAATTTACTGTTTCTGGTGAATTTTAGAATAATTTTGATGAGTTTTGAGACAAATCCCATTGAGATAATGATTAGAATTGTGCTAAATTTATCGATGAATTTGGGAAGGAGTCAGTTCTCACCAGCAGGTCTTTCTGTCAAGGAGCACACTGTATCTGTTTATTCTGGAGTTGCCTCTCTGATAACAGTTTTAACCTAGATGCTCGTTGTAGCACTGTTTTGTTCTAAACACATGTATTACAACGATATGAGGGAAAAGCCTCATATCATCTCTTCCGGTTTTCATTTCACTTTTCACACTTAATTTTGGGTCTGAAGAGAGTTTATCATGATATATGTCATATGTATACTCAGGCTCTTGTAACAATTGGCAGGATAGTATGATCTCTCTTTCTTATTGTCATTAATGATTAAGGACTATTTATTCAAGTTGATAACTGTACTTAACTCTTATGTTAGATAAAAAGGATGTTTCTAGTTTTTGAGAGTACACATTAAGATAGTGCCTTTACTATTGTTTCATTTGAAAAATGTTTCTGGGGGTTATTTTTTTGGAAAAACCTCTTTGACGTAATACGTAATCATTGTGAAAATTTCATACAATATTGCAGTATATAAAGAAGGAAGTGCCTTTTGAAAAGATGAGAATTTTGTTCTCCAAACTTTGAGTCATTGACGTGCCTCCTTGTTACTTTTGCCATATGTTTGTATCATCTGTACTGTTAATTCATAGCAATTTTCTTAAAATTTACTAAAGAAATCCAAAAAGCCTTAGTGATAAGAGCTGTGAACTCATACATTGATGTCTATTACATACATACATAACGTTGATGTTTTATGTACATTGATGCATATTAAATAATGATTTATTCAAATGTATGTATACTTTATAACACACTGGCACAGTGAGTGGAAGTATAGGTTCTGAAATCAAGGTTTCACGGTTTTACATTCTGATTATGCTATGTCCTCCTTCAGTGATAGTAGATAATAAACTTAAGCCTCTGCTTCCATTTTATTTGTTAAATGGGGTTAGTATGCCACCTCCCTTGTGAGGTTATTATAAAATTAAGCAGCGGGTGTACAATCAGTCAGCAGAGCCCTAGTACATAAGAGTTCCACAAATACTAGCTATCATTCAATGCAGTAATTCATAAATACCTCGTGTCTCCTTCGAAGCTAGTTCTCACAGAAGCACCTCAGTTTTAAAGTGCTTACATAGTATTCATTTTAAGAATATACTACGATTTATGGAACAGCATTTTGTAATTACTTTTTGTCATTTTTTTTAAAAAGCAACAAATAACAGGATTGGTTTCTAATATGCAGCACCAGTTTTCCCTCCCAAAGGACTGTATAAATTTGCTGTTCTGGCAGTTTTGACTTCCTGATTTAAATATTTGGTGGGGGGCAATAGTGGGTTTAAAAATAATACTTGTTTTT
>NW_022444157.1:0-3361 GCF_009761245.1 Sapajus apella
GTAAAGGGACTAGAGCTCTCAACAGGAGCAGTCTTGAAGTTACATCATAGGAAGAGAATGTGGGATGGAATACATATTTAAGAAGTGGACATTGAGGCTCTACATCCAGAGATTGTGGTCCTATAAAACATGAGATCTAACAAGCCCCTTAGATCTGCCCCAGATTTGTGTAAAAGGGCAATTGACAATTGAGACCAAAAAAGGATTAAATATTCTTTTGGAATTTTTTTTTCAAGATTTGGTATCAACTGAACAATCATTATGAACACAACATGGCAAACCCATTGAGGAAGATGCACAGGATACTGGAGTAGAGGGAGGGAACGATGATCCATCTCCTTCAAGATGACCAGAGACAGACCCAGTAATTCTAGGACAGTGAGATGAAAAAGGTCCGTGCACCCTTGGCAGGAACCCCTCTGATGTCTCTAAGTGGCTGCAAACTATTCATGTAGGCCTTCTGAGTGCCTTGTACTTTTCAAGATTTCTTGGTAACAAGAGCCACTAACGAGTTCATAATACATAGAATACCTTCAGCATAGAGGGTGAGAAAGTCTTTCCCTCAAAAGCCAGAAGTTCAGAAACCTGTAGCCGAGTCATCCACTGGACCATACTGTAAGTGTGGACCATAGAGAGAGAAACATTGGCTTTAACCTCAGATGAAAGCTGTCCCGTTCTCACTGCCCTGTGGCTCCCATATCAAAAGGGAAGGTGAGGTTAGATCCTGTGACTATTCCTTCTTCTGGACTGTAGAACTTTTGATGCTGACTCAGAGATATGTTCTCTGTTTACTAAAATCTAATGTCTATTAGCATTCTGCTATGAAGGAAATAGGCTGTGTCCTGTCACAGGCCTCTCACCCTGTGCCCATATGTTCCACTCCTCTGGCCCTTACTGATCCGTGATGCCTGCCAGAATCACTGAAATCCTTCTCCCACTCCGTTGGTCCTCTGGCCCAGGTCTCAGAACACAGGTCCCTGACTATCCATTTCTCATTATCTGCCCTTGCCCTTCGAATTCACAACATGAGAAAAGTTGGTCATCAATATATCCTGGAATGGGAAACAGGGGTCTCCTGTTTTGCCTGAGACCCAGCAATGCAGATGCAGGATTCAAAGGTAGGAAGAGGAAGCAAAAGTGGATGCCCTTGAAACTGCTCAGTCACATCCTTGTGACATCTAAAAAGGTAAAAGGTATTTGGGGTTAAATAATTGGAACAGAGAAAGAAGACAGTCACATTCAGGTGTATAAGGAGAAAGAGAGGTTCTATCGGTGCCTTACACAAAGTAAAACTCTCTTACTTTAATGGGATGTACCCAAGTACATATCAGAAAAGTAACCTTAGGTGAGGAAAAGCAAAGTCATAGTGAAGAAGGGATCCAGATAAAGAAGGGAACAGGCAGCATTTCCTGCACATTTCAAAATGATTCTTGAGTGCTTACATTTTCCGGAATTGGCATGAAGTGTCTGCTGTGTATCAGTATCCAAAGTGAGAAAGACAGCTGAGAGTAATATGGTATCATGGTTTAGAGCAATGTCTTGAAGTTAAACTGCCTCCGTTTGATTCCCAAACTCACTGCTTATAAGCCTCATTCCCAGAACAAAGTGCCTTTCTCAAAGCAATGTGTGTGGGTGTGGACTCTATAGGTGTGTTATGCATATATTTACATAATATAGTGTTGGTATATACAGAGTAATTGTGTACACACACACACACACACACACACACACACACACTGTACCTGTATATAATAATTGGATCAGTACCTTGCCAAATGGTTAAAATTTACTTAAACAAAATAACAGCTATAAGACAGATTAACTGGAAAGGTAGTTCAGCCAAAAAAAAAAAAAAAGGCAAAGAAATGGGGATAAGGGAAATAATAGAAACTTATGAGGAGGCAAGGAAAAAAAAGAGCAAATCATTGAGAGAGAACCCAAATTTAAGATAGCAATGGGTGAAAGTGCCAGCAAAAGCCTTTTACAAGTCCTTTAAAACTTCTAACATTTGCGTTAGAAGGTTGATTAGAGAAAGAACACATTTGCATATCATCTGGGATGGAGGCTCCATCTGGTTCTCACACTCAGGATTCTGAGACACCATGATCATGACACACAAAAGTCACATACATCAAGGATCACTGTCTGGAGCTCTCCATCCTGCCTCAAAAGAAAGCAGAAAATGCTGAAGGTCTCAGCTAAGGGGTTCACAATCTAGGACTTGGGCTTTAGCCATTGGACCTTCCTGTATGTTGTCCTTAATTAGTAGAGTTGTGACACAATGCTGCTTTTCAGCTCCCAGAACACCTCAAATAACACCACAGGCTGCTCCACTAGGCTCCTAAACCTTGCCGTGGCTCCTAGTCTTAGTTTGGAGAGCCATGGTGGTTCTCAGTCACCCTTAGAGTATGTGAGAAAGACACCCCAGCCAGTTCATAGTGGAGCCACAGAAAAATGAGACTTCATGAGGCTGTGTGAGGACACTGGGCATATGAAGTATAAAGGACTGAAGCCATGTGTTCTGGCTTCAACATTTTTCCCAATCACCCAGTTGCGCACCCACTCAGGACTCAACTTTCCCTTTGTTCAGTGATGCCTGTCAAGTGTCTTTAAATAAGCTCTCATAGATTAGGGAGATCCTGCTCCTAGCTTAACAGTTCAATGAAAGGCTTCACATGACTGATTATCTGTGAGAAACGAACCCTGATTTCATGGGATTGAGAATATTATAGATTTTATAATGTCTTCACATTTCAATTCACATTTATTTTATGAATATGCTTCAAAATTTTATTCACTTCTTTTTTTGAAGGCATGTGTTTATATTTCAGTCCACCTTTATTTTGCAAACTATGCTGAAAATTATTTTATTACTTTCAAACTCTCTCCCTCTCTCTCTTTTTTTTTTCTTTTTTTGAGACATGGGTATCTCATTTTACTATACAAATCTGCATTCTCTATCTCCTTGATTATTCTTTCAAATGTAAATAGATAGTAATTTATACTGCCTTTCACTTTGTAATTTACTATATATGTTGGTTTATTACACTTTGTGTTTCTATAACAGAATTCCTGAGGTTAGGTATTTTGTAATAGAAAGAAGTAAATACCCACAATCCTGGCTACTGAAAGTCTAAGATTGGGCAGCTGGACCTGGTGAGGGACTCAGGTGGAGCTCATTTATTCCAGGCAGTGGAGAAGAAGCAGGCATGTCCAAAGACATTAGGTGGTGAGAGAGAAAGCAAGAGAGAGAAACCAGGAAGACAGACTCTGTTTAAACAACTTCCTCTCTCAGAAACATACTCATTCCTGCTGAAGCTAAACTTCACCACCCGGTCTCACCCCAACAGCATGAAGGCAT
>NW_022444158.1:0-3360 GCF_009761245.1 Sapajus apella
GGCTCATTGTTTGCCTGTTCAGTATGATGCTGGCTGTGGGTTTGTCATAGGAGGCTCTTACTGTTTTGAGGGATGGCCATTTGATACCGTGTCTGTTAAGGATTTTATCAGTAAGGAATGTTGGATTTTATCAAAAGTTTTTCTTTGTCTATTGAGATTGTTATATGGTTTTGCTTTTAATTCTGTTTATGTGGTGAATGACATTTATTGATTTGCATATGTCAAGCCAGCCTTACATCCCAGGAATAAAACCCACATGATCATGACAAATTAGCATTTTAACGTGTTGCTGGCTTTAGTTTGCTCATATTGCCTTGAGAGTTTTTGCCTCTATGTTTTTCAGGGATATTGACCTGAGGATTTACTATTTTGTTTTATCTCTACCAGATTTTGGCATCAGGTAGATGCTAGCTTCTTAGAATGAGTTAGAGAGGAACCCCTGTTTCTCATTTTTTTGGAACAGTTTCAATATGATTGATATCAGTTATTCCTTGAACATCTGGTAGACTCCAGCTATGAATCCATCTAGTCCAGGACTTTTTTAGTTGGCAGTTTTCTATTACTGATTCAATTTTAAAACTTGTTATGGTCTTTTTCAAGTTTTCACTTTCCTCCTGGTTCAATGTTGGGATGTTGTATGTTTCCAGGAATTTATCCATTTTCTCTAGATTGTTTTAAATTTGTCTGCATAGAAGTGTTCATAATAGTCCCTGAGGATCTTTTTTATTTCTATGAGATCAGTGGCATTGTCATCATTGTCATTTCTCATTGTACCTATTGGTTCTTCTCTCATTCTTTTTTTTAAACTAGTCTAGTTACAGCTACCCATTCCTGATGTGTTGTTATAGTTGCAAGAAGAAAGGAAATACTGCATATTAACTTCTAAGTTGATTAGCTTATTGGAGAATGTAAGGATTTATAACTTTATATTATTATTATTATTGTATCCAATTATGTTCCATCCTGAGAGTTGCGGTGAGAAACCTTTAGAGTAATAATATTTTGGCTTTTTCTGGTGTTCTGTTTTGTCTTCTTATTTCTTACATTGCCTTGTGCTGTCAGGCAGAGAGTGCCAATGAAACTATGGGAGTTGATGCCATTTGATAACTACAAAGCGTGGTTCATTACAGGTAGGTTATTATAAAAGCCGAAAACAAATGCCTTCTAAGTAGCTAAGTATAGTTAATTACATTTTAAAACTGCTTACAATATGTCACTGCAGTGGAATTGAGAAGCCAAATGGTAGTTAGAAATGGTTGCTTGGGCCCCAGGCACAGTAACATTTTAAAAATTCCATAATATAAAAAGTATTCTCATTCAAAGTATGATAAATATATCTTTGTTCACTTGTAAACTTAGTGCTTGGTTTGAAATCTTTGTTCAAACATTTAGACTGTTCTGTGGGCTAAAGGAGAAAAGGTTATGGGCGTAGATCAAATTAGTGAAGATGTCAATTTGTGAAGCTGAGAGCTTGTAATAGAAGACTGCCGATTCTGGACACATCACCAACTGTTAGCATTTGTTCTAAAATTTTTGTATATAAATAGCAATCTAAACTCAACATTACTTATAAGGGAGTCATCCATAAGAATTCTGTAGTTCAGATCTATTATCAACTATTAGAAAACAGAGGTTTCTGCCTGAACAACTTAACATAAGAAAATAATTCATTATTATTTTCTCATATCTCTTATAACTCCTGCTTCATAGTGGTTACTTAATAAATAATGATAATGATAAAAATAATGATTAATGATAAAAATTGATCACAATAGCTACTTTTTATTGGTCACTTATTGAGTGCCAGGAACTCCAAAAACATTATCTTATTTAATTCTAAAACACACTCTACAATGGTATTATTTATCCTTTCCTTATATGTGAGAATAGTAAGATATAAAGAAGTTGAGTAGCATACCAAAAGTCAAATAATTATCATCCTAAAATTGTAAGATTTAAAAAGAAACATGTCTCTAAACCCAAGTTTCTTCTTCTCCCAAAAAATGTAAACTGATTCTTTTGGGTGACAGAGTAGAAGGAGGTGTGGATGTATGAGTTCTGAATGTTTATCTGGACTAATGCATGAGTTCTAATGTTTACAGATACACAACACACACACACACATGCACACACACGCACACAATGTTACTACATAATACTTAAGAAGTGTTCAGGGTGGGCGTGATGGCTCATATAATCCCAGCACTCTGGGAGGCCGAGGCAGGTGGATTATTTGAGGTCAGGAATTCAAGACTAACCTGACCAACCTGGCGAAACCCAGTCTCTGCTAAAAACACAAAAAAAATTAGCTGAATGTGGTGGTGCATGACAGTAGCCCCAGCTACTTGGGAAGCAGTGGCAGGAGAACTACTTGAACTTGAAACACAGAGCTGAGATCCTGCCACTGCACTCCAGCGTGGGCAACAGAGCAAGACTCTGTCTCAAAAAAAAAAAAAAAAAGTGTCTATAAGAAGTACAGCAATCTAAGAAATCTAAGAGAGAAGTAATAGTCATTGTTATTTTCTGGATATTTTCACACTGTAATACTTTTATGTGTTATTTGTGACTTCTCTGGTCAACCTCTACCAACACAATAGCCCACTCCTCACAGGTTCTTTTCCTCTGAGTAGCAGTGCCCTCCAGGTGGCTTTCGGGGAAAAGTTTCTTTTAAGAAGTCACTACACAAACACTTGCCCATGTTGTCTCTTGTGGTCTGTGTCTGGTCAATTAGAAATAGGCATGTACTTCTTCTTGCCTCCTCTTAAAAATATAGTAATTCATATTTCTGTTTGCTTATCATTTATTGCAAAAATTTGAAAACACTGCTTGTTTTAGTTTCAATAAAGTTTTATTTAAATTTCATTTGACCTAAAAAAGAATATCACAGTGAAGCTTTTGTCAACCCCAACTATACCATACATTTATCCCTGTCAGCACCCAAATCATTTTAGAAATGATTCTTTCCATTACTTTTACCCAAGGCCACAGTTAAAGAGAGATTAGTGCTGCTTAAATTAAAGGTTCTCAGGTTGTGTGACAGTTGATTGCTCAGGATCAAATTTTTGTGCAAACTGGACTAAGTGACATTCCTTCCAGAGATTCTGGAATGGGGTTACAGGATTATAGTTTCTTTTTGGCTAGTTTCACATAACAGAGGTGTGAGGCTTGGTCATGTGACTTCATCTGTTTTATAATGAGATTTGGAGGAATGTAAACATCTTACACAGAGTATATGTGATTTATTGAAAGGAACAGAGAAGAGTGGAACCCGAAGGATGAAAGGAAGACAGAGAAGCCCAACACTGAAGTCACCGGTTCCAGTTCAATCTTGAGGTCTTTCTATTCCAAGCTATTTCTTTC
>NW_022444159.1:0-3360 GCF_009761245.1 Sapajus apella
GATGGGTAACAGACCACAGAAAAGTGAGTGGGTCCTCCTGGCTGGGGGGTCAGGAAGGGCTTGCAGGAAGGTTTATTGCTCACTGCCTCTTTCTCTCTCTTTTCTGTCTTTCTCTCCTTGTTTCTTTCTCTCCCTCACACACATACACATACACACACACACACACACACACACACACACACACACACACACACTCAGTCCTGCTGAGGGAGAATTCTGAGAAGGTGGAGTTCTCTGCAGGGAAGGAATATGCATTTCCTACTTGTCACGTTTTCCTGAAAATGAGACTTTTATTAATAACACTCCTGGCCTCTCTCTACCTGGGGAAGAGAAAATGTCACTTACCTGAGAGAAGCTGGGAAGAAAGAAGCAAGCATGCATGGTTTAGTCCCCTCTACTCTTCACAGCCAGCTGGTCCACCAGAAGTGGTGTTCTTCCTGTCCGTGCAGTGTGGAGGGCTGTGCTTTATGCCTACACCAAGGACAGGTGAATACCTGTTACCAAGGGTACAAGTCCACTTTGTCTCCCAAATAAGTGAGGTGAATACCTGTTACCAAGGGTACAAGTCCATTTTGTCTCCCAAATAAGTGGTGTTCTCCAACAAGCTTTTAGCAGTAACAAAACACATTTTTATTCTCATCTGTCCCTAGTCTGTTTTTCTTTTCTTTCTTTCTTTCTTTCTTTTTTTTTTTTTTTTTGAGACAGAGTCTCACTCGGCTCTCCAGGCTGGAGTGCAATGGTGTGGTCTCTGCTCACTGCAACCTCCACCTCCTGGGTTCAAGTGATTCTCCTGCTTCAGCCTCCCGAGTAGTTGGGACTACAGGCACATGCCAACACACCCAGCTAATTTTTGTATTTTTAGTAGAGCTGGGTTTCACTATGTTAGCCAGGCTGGTCTTGAACTCCTGACCTTGTGGTCTGCCCACCTCCGCCTCTCAAAGTACTGGATTACAGACATAAGCCGCTGCACCCGGCCTACCCCTTGTCTATTTTTCAATGATTTAGATTTAAGCAGGAAAGCCTCGGTTTCTTTTTTTTTTCTTTTTCTTTTTCTTCTTTTTTTTTTTGAGACAGAGTGTCTCTCTCCCCCAGGCTAGAGTGCAGTGATGTCATCAAATTTCACTGCAGCCTTGACTTCAAGCAGTCCTCCCACCTCAGCCTCCTGAGTAACTGGGATCACAGGCATGCATCACTATGCCCAGCTAATTTTTTTTTTCTAGGCATGGTCTAACTATGTCACTCAGGCTGGTCTAGAACACCTGACCTCAAGTAACCCTCCTGCCTTTGCCTCCCAAAGTGTGGAATTATAGGTGTGAGCCACCATATTGCCTTTTTTTTTTCTTTTTGAGACGGAATCTGGCTCTGTCACCCAGACTGGAGTGCAGTGCCACGATCTTGGCTCACTGCAACCTCTGCCTCCCAGGTTCAAGTAACTCTCCTGCCTCAGCCTTCCAAGTAGCTGGAATTATAGTCACGCACCATCATGCCTGGCTAATTTTTCATTTTTAGTAGGATGAGTTTTCACCACATTGGCCAGGCTGGTCTCAAACTCTTGACCTCAAGTGATCTGCCCACCTCTGCCTCCCAAAGTGCTGGGATTACAGGCGTGAGCCACCGTGCCTGGCCCTTCTTTCATTTTTTAAGAGACGAGGTCTCTGTCACCCAGGCTGGAGTGCAGTGGTGTAAACATGGCTCAAACTCCTGGGCTTGAGCAATCCTCCCACCTTAGTTTCTTGAGTAGCTGGGACTACAGGCACATGCCACTGTTCCAGGCTAATAGTTTTTGGAAATGGGGACTCCCTCTGTTGCCCAGGCCGGTCTCAACTCCTGGCCTTAAGCAATCCTGTTGCTTCAGCCTCAGAAAGTGATTTATTCCTAAAACTCCAACAGCCTCTTTCACCACCAGCCCCAGACTTCTGCACCCCTGATGCACCTCCTCATCTCCTGCAGATGAGTGGAATAACGGGCCACCTCTGTTGTAGTGAGAGTTCAGGTGCCCATGCGATCTCCAGACCTTTCCTCCCCGACTCCCCATGTCCCTTCTGAAGGCAGGAACTACGGGGAGAACAGAGAATGTCAGAAGTTGAGCTCATTCCCTCCGTGGCATCAATACCTGACACTTGGTCCTATACTTGGGAAGGAGGGCAAGAACACGAGGTCCTTGAGAATGACAAGGTGAAGCAGCAGGCAGAGACAGGCCCAAGAGCTCCACTGGCAAGCTTACATACCCCACAGATATTAGGACAAGTTTTTTCCTTCATGTTATCAAGCCCACCTGTCTCCCCTGTTCAGAAAAAGTCAGGTCCAGGACATGGCTGTGTTAATATTGGGCTGACAGTCCCACAGTTTTGACTCCCAAACTGTCCCAGGCTCCTTTATAGCTGTGCTCAGGCATTGGGAAAAGGAGGTTATGAATGAGGTGAGGTGCTTCCAAAGCCTGCCAGAGCATGTGACAAGGATGCAGTGGACCGGGGCTTGGGTCCCGGTCAGTAAGCTGGGATGGTGACCCGGTCTGAGATGGAGTGTGCAGCCCTGATTCACAGGCAGGTGACATTTATAGAGAAGATTAGGCACCTCCCAGGCTGAACACTCTGTCATTGAGCCCATCTACCCACACCCTCGGCCTCTACACTCCTCACCAGAGCTGGGGGGCAGGGGTGGAAGGGTGACCTTCCGACATCCTCACCCATCTATAGAAGAAAGTAACTCAGGGAGCTGACGGACCAAACAGACAGCTCTCCTCAGCCCAGTGCTCCTGATGGGGGCTCTCGTCCCCAGCCCTGCCCCACTTCTACCTTTGCCATGCCCCCCGTTCCCTTCCTGTGGCCTCACCATCCTCTCCCGGCCCCATCGTCACTTGCTCCAGGGAACTCTGGCCCAAAAGAGGCCAGCTGGCCCAAAGCACCTGAAATGTTGGCAAGGGAAGGAGTCTTTGGCAGAGTCCCTGTGGAGGGTCAGGCCAGGTCATGGCGGCTCCAAGTGCAGACAGAGAAGAGAGCCCTAGAGATTCAGGTTCAAGCTGCCCTGAGGCCTGTCATGCCAGCCTGTCTCCTTCTGCCCAGTCCAACCTATATCCATGTTGAACACAGGCTGGCTTCTTGGGGGGAAAGGGACAAGAAAAAGGAAAGGAGAGGAGAGAATGGGAGAAAGAAGTTGGAGAGGAAAAGAGAGAAAAGGAAGGGTAAGAGAAGCTGATCAAGGAAATTTTAAAACCCAACAGAGGTCTGGGTGCGATGGCTCACGCCTGTAATCCCAGCACTTTGGGAGCCGAGGCTGCCAGATCACCTGAGGTCAGGAGTTCAAAACCAGCCTGACCAACATGGAGAAACCCAGTCTCTACTAAAAATACAAAAAAAAAAA
>NW_022444160.1:0-3359 GCF_009761245.1 Sapajus apella
GAAAAAAAAGAAAAGGAAAGGAAAGAATAGAAACACTTAAATTTTCAAAAATAATAATAATAAATATATAATATTCTGTGAGGAACTGATGTAGAGCCAATGAGTTCACTCCAGACCACACAAGTTTAACTTAAACCAGAGCTCAGCCTATTAGTCTACAAAGTAGGAAGTGGTGAAGTGACTAGCTTTGTGGTTAACATCATTTAACCTCAGCCACTATAGACATAGATCCCTTGAAAGCCCACCACGATTGGCCCACCCCTTCATCTTCACTATCTCTTCCCTTTCCAGCTTCCTATTTTACAGTTATACTTCCTTGAGGGCCCAAATCAATGGACAGAAAGGGAGGGGGGAAAAAATGAAGCAGGTCAAACTTAAAGGCATAGAAAAGATTCTCTATTCCTTACTTCTATCTCTGCAGGCAGGAGAGGTCTTTTGGACAAGTTCTGAGAAATAGAACTATTTCATGTGGTTGGGAGCTCAACTACTTCAGCCAATGGAGCTTGTGACCCAGTTGTGGGAGTGGAGTTGAGTTCCCTTTTATTTCTTAAAGTGATTTTTAAAAAGGCACTGGAGTATGTAACCATTTCTTTTTTCTTTCTTTTTTTGAACAACTAAAATTTTATGATCATGATTAATAGCACCTATAATATTTTGGGAACCTGATCAAGGCCTGAAGCAGCTTTCCCGGCCTACAATTGTTGTGCTATCATATTCAATACAGGTTTATTGGGCGAAGGCTAGCTAGGGACACAGGGCATATTTGGCGGCCCTCATAAAATCTCTATTAGATCCCAAAGGACACCCGAAATATTTTTAAAAATAAAAATGGCATTTTGTGATGTAAACAATAATTTCTCAATCTCATTTAAAATGTTGGGGAGGAAAACTGTCTCTAGCCTTTGCTGTTTATTTTGTAACATACAATTTGTGCCATTATAAGACAAGCCCCCTAAGTACTACTTGCGGAGAAGGAAAATAAATATTTGCAAGCTGGGAAAGAACAACAATAACAGATGCATGTCCAGGGTATAACTCTCCCTGGGGCTCCACAAAGGCTTGCAGACGAGGTCTTGACATAAGTTTCTAGGCAAGGTAGGGAAAGAAGGAGACAGACCCAAGCAGAAGTGATCATGTTCAAAGGCATCACTGTGTGAAAGAGAACCTTCAGGAGAATGCAGGCTGCTTAACTGAACATAGCTGAAGGCAAGGCTAGAGAAGCAGGCTTCCGCTACATCACAGCCTCAGGAATTTGACTCCATTGTAGCCAAAGAGTATCACAGTGACCTCAGAAAGAGCTTTCCCATGGCAGTGCAGCTCTTTTAAAAATATTTTTTGATTTGAATAACTTTAGGTAGGACAGATCATCTCCAGGTCCATACAGCCTCCTTCTTGGCCATAGTAAACCCTATTACTTCACACATTTGAGTGCCTAGCAGTGAAGGCATTTGAGATCTTCTCAAGAACTCACTGGGTAGATGGAGAACCATGGAAAGACTGGCGTAGGCCAGAGGCATGATCAGATTTGCAATGTAGAGAGATCATTCAGGCAGCGAGGTGGAAAACAGACTTTGTGACAGTTGGCAGCACAACAAGAAGGAAGGGCTAGTCAGAAAGATATTAGGATGATAGTGTCGTAACTAGGACCTGGAACTGATCATATGTGGAAGATGAAGAAGAAGGAGGTCTTAAGGGCTTCTGAGTTCTTGCTCTTGTGAAAGGAGTCACTGGTTGGATTTCACCAAGATGGGGGCTTTGCAAAAGACATAGGTTGAAGGCAAGGAAGAGATGTTGAGTTCAGTTCAGCGATGTTAGACCAGGTGATTCTGATGGCCCTGTGGGCCATTTTTGTCTAGCTATCTGGTGGGTTAGAGATACAGATCCATGGACATTTCTCTTCTCCTCTGGACCAGATCCAAGCCAGGTTGTTGGAGGTGTTTCTCTTAGCACTGTTTGTCCACTAGTTTCTTTGGCTATATCCCAAGGAAAAACTAGACTTCTGTTCTCACCTACTTATTCCCACCTACTTCAGTTCTCAATTTGTATCCATCCTGCAGGAGTTTATTATTATAATTATTATTTTGAGACAGAGCCTGACTCTGTCACCCAAGTTGGAGAGCGGTGGCATGATCTTGGCTCACCACAACCTCCGCCTCCCGGGTTCAAATAATTCTCCTGCCTCAGATTCCCAAGTAGCTGGGATTACAGGCACATACCACCACGACCGGCAAATTTTTTTATTTTTACTAGAGACGAGGTTTTGCTATATTGCCCAGGCTGGTCTCAAACTCCTGACCTCAAGTGATCTGCCCACCTTGGCCTGTCAAAGTGCTGAGATTACAGACATGAGCCACCACGCCAGGCTGCATCCTGCAGGAGTTTAGAAAAGAAGTGTAATGATGTTTCATCTGCTTGTTACTGTTCTTTCTCTTTCCCATCCTTCAACCAACTGCCCATGATTGTTTGCACTATTATTGTTAGGAGATAATTGTGCCTGCATGGTTTACCACCCAGCAGCGTGTGCTGAGATCTGTGGGCTGCATGTGAACATGAGCTGCCATCAGCATGAGGTGGCAGACACCCAATCTTGGCTGTGAGAACACCTGGCACAGAAAGCTTCCCTGTCACATGAAGACCAGCTGACTTCTCTGTAATAAGCCTGCTGGAGGTGGTGGAACTCAGACTGTGCTGCCTGTAGGTTTGGAACTAATGGCAAAACCATTCTTAGAAACTTGGCAGAACACATGCAGAGAAACAGCTACTTTTCAGTCCATAAAGCATTTGCATTGCCTTCAGGAATTTGAAGTTTTCTACTCTGGACCTGAGAGGGGTTTGGGCACCAGAAATAAAATCTACTTCAAGCATGCCTCTAAATGATGAAATTCTTGATGTAACTGTCATTTTGAGCCGTTTGAAAGAGTAAAACAAATGACCAGGAAGTGCATAGGATGAGAGACCTCCACAAGGGGTGAGAGCCCGTTGGTATCCCTCCAAGGAATTTCAGGCAAGTCAGTGATGTACTGGGTAATTCACACACTACCCTTTCATGCAGTGTTAGGAAATATTCAGATTGGCCGGTTGTGGTGACTCACGCCTGTAATCCCAGCACTTTGGGAGACCAAGGTGGGCAGATCATGAGGTCAAGAGATGGAGACCGTCCTGGCCAACATGGTGAAACTCCATCTCTACTAAAAAATACAAAAATTAGCTGGGTGTCGTGGTGCACACCTGTGGTCCCAGCTACTTGGGAGGCTGAGGTAGCAGAATTACTTGAACCTGGGAGGCGGAGGTTGCAGTGAGCCGAGATTGTGCCACTGCACTACAGGAAGACTCTGTCTCAAAAAAAAAAAAAAAAAAAA
>NW_022444161.1:0-3359 GCF_009761245.1 Sapajus apella
GTGTTCCTATGCAACAATTTTGCATGTTCTTCACATGTACCCCAAAACCTAAAATGCAGTAAAATAAATAAATGGGAAAAAAAAATAATATTCAAAAAGTATGGCATATACCTGCTGACATATATTTAGTACTCAATAAATAGTAGTCCTCATACGTAAAAAAAAAAAAAAAATTATTTAAAACATTTAAAGAGAGTTCAAGGTAGTTTAGAAATGGAATCTTACAGCCATGAGAACTTTTTACATAACTTCTCTGGCAATAAAATGACATCATTTTGCCCTACTCAAATTTTATAGAAAATAACATTATCCCCATTTAATAACCAATAATATTTGTTATTTTCTTGTACTCACTATGCTCTTGTGGTGACTGTGTTAACTGTCAGAAAATCAACATCACTGAGAGGCATTCTTGAAATTCTTTCTGCATAATCATGTTTATGACCCTCCATTGGTATTTGGCAAATGGAATAAACTGATGATTCACTCAAAAAAAAAAAAAAAAAAGATATTTCTCAATACAGCATATACTCAAATTCACTCTGGAATATCCAAACGCAGCTTTTAGAAGAAACGTGTTTCTAACTTGCTGAATGTAAACATAGAGGCAACTTCCTAGGGCAAACGAGCGCAAAGCAGACCAGTTTGAAACAGACGTTTCTGTTGTTTTTCTAACCCAGTCTTACTGCTAATTCTTATGTGCCTGTATATGGCTGGAAATATCTGTTTCTAGATTCTCCAAAGAAAGGATTTCTGACGTGCTGTAGACACACATCAGTTTACCTCTGTAAGTTGATTGTAGAGCTGGACAACCATTCTGCTAGATAGCTGTGTTTTTGTTTTAGAGCAACATATATCCCATTACAGCCTATACTACCATTCACTCCGGAATATCCAAAGGCAGGTTTTAGAAGAAACGTGTTTCTAACTCGCTGAATCTAAATTATGCAACTTCCTAAGGTGAACGAACACAAAGCAGAGCAGTTTGAATCCGACATTTATCCAGTGTTTTAAACGGAGTCTCACTGCTAATTATTATATGGCAGTATAGGGCTGTAAATATCTGTTTCTAGATTCTACAAAGGAAGGATTTCTGAACTGCTGCTCACACACATCAGTTTACTTCTGTAAGTTGATTGGACAGCTTGACAACCATTCTGCTAGATAGCTCCGTTTATGTTTTACAGCAAGATATTTCTCCTTACAACCTATACTCCCATTCACTCTGGAATATCCAAAGGCAGCTTTTAGAAGAAACGTGTTTCTAACTCGCTGAATCTAAACATAGATGCAACTCCCTAAGGTGAACGAACACACAGCAGAGCAGTTTGAAATAAACGTTTCACCTGTGTTTTAAACGCAGCCTCACTGCGAATTCTTATATGCCTGTATATGGCTGGAAATATCTATTACTGGATTATACAAAGAATTTCTGCACTACTGCACACACACATCAATTTAACTGTGTAAGTTGATAGTACAGCTTGACAACAATTCTGCTGGATAGCTACGTTTTTGTTTTAGTGCAAGATATTTCTCATTACAGCCTATACTCCCATTCACTCTGGAATATCCAAACGCAGCTTTTGGAAGAAAAGTGTTTCTAACTCGCTGAATCTAAACATAGAGGCAACTTAATAAGTTGAGCGAACACAAACCAGAGCAGTTTGAAATGGACCTTTCTCTTGTCTTTAAACGCATTCTTATTGCTAACTCTTATATGCCTGTATATTCCTGGAAATATCTATTTCTAGGTTCTCCAAAGAAAGGATTACTGAGCTTATGCACACACGCATCAGTTTACCTCTGTAATTTCATTCTGCAGCTTGACAACCATTCTGCTAGATAGCTCCGTTTTTGTTTTAGAGCAAGATATTTCTCACTACAGCATATACTCCCTTTCAGTCTGGAATATCAAAACGCAGCTTTTAGAAGAAATGTGTTTCTAACGTGCTGAATCTAAACATAGATGCAACTTCCTAAGGTGAACGAACACAAAGCAGACCAGTTTGAAATAGATGTTTCTCCTGTGTTTTAAATGTCGTCTTACTGCTAGTTCTTATATGCCTGTGTATGGCTGGAAATATCTGTGTCTAGATACTCCAAAGAAAGAATTTCTAAACGGCTGCACACACACATCAGTTTAACTCTGTAAATTGATTCTCCAGCTTGACAACCATACTGCTAAATAGCTCTGTTTTTGTTTTAGAGCAAGATACTTCTCATTATAGCCTATACTCCCATTCACTCTGGAATATCCAAACGCAGCTTTTAGAAGAAACCTGTTTCTAACTCGCTGAATCAAAACATAGATGCAGCTTCCTAAGGTGAACGAACACAAAGCAGAGCAGTTTGAAATAGAGTTTTCACCTGTTTTTTAAACGCATTATTTCTGCTAATTCTTATATGCATGTATATGGCTGGAAATATCTGTTTCTAGATTCTGAAAGAAAGGATTCCTGAACTGCTGCACACACACATCAGTTTAACTCTGTAAGTTGATTATGCAGCTTCACAACCATTCTGCTAGGCAGCCGCATTTTTGTTTTAGGGCAAGATATTTCTCATTACATCCTATACTCCCATTCTCTCTGGAAGAAACGTGTTTCTAAGTCAATGTATCTAAACATTGATGGAACTTCCTAAGGTGAAAAAACACAAAGCAGAGCAGTTTGAAATAGATGACTCTTCTGTGTTTTAAATGCAGTCTCACTGCTAATTATTATATGCCTGCATATGGCTGGAAATATCTATTTCTAGATTCTCCAAAGAAAGGATTTGTGAACTTTTACAAACACACGTCAGATCAAATCTGTAATTTCATTCCACAGCTTGACCACCATTCTGCTAGATAGCTCCGTTTTTATTTTAGAGCATAAAATCCTTTGGGAACATGCAAGTACTAAGAGATTTCGTCACCACCAGGCCAGCTCTACAAGAGCTCCTGAAAGAGGCTCTACACTTATAAAGGAACAACAAGTACCAGCTCAACTAAAGGGCAAAACACCCAGCTAGCACCAAAATGGCAGTATCAAATTCACACATAACAATATTAACCCTAAATGTAAATGGACTAAATGCCCCAATCAAAAGACACAGACTGGCAAATTGGATAAAAGACAAAACCCATCGGTGTGCTGTATCCAGGAAACCCATCTCACATGCAAGGATACACAAAGACTCAAAATAAAGGGATGGAGGAAGATTTACCAAGCAAATGGAGAGCAAAAAAAAGCAGGAGTTGCAATTCTCATCTCTGATAAATTAGACTTTAAAGCAACAAAGATCATAAGAGACAAAGAGGGACATTACATAATGGTAAAAGGATCAATGCAACAAGAAGAGCTAACGATCCTAAA
>NW_022444162.1:0-3358 GCF_009761245.1 Sapajus apella
TTGCTCTAAAACAAAAACGCAGCTATCTAGCAGGATGGTTGTCAAGTTGTAAAATCATCTTATCGAGTTAAATTGATGTGTGTGTGCAGAGGTTCTGAAATGTTTTCTTCGGGTAATCTGGAAACAGATATTTCCAGCCTTACACACTCATTTAAGACCTACCAGTAAGACTGCGTTTAAAACACAGGATAAACGTCAAGTTCAAACTGTTCTGCTTTTTGTTCGTTCACCTTAGGAAGTTGCATCTATGTTTATATTCAGCGAGTTAGAAACACGTTTCTTCTAATATCTGCGTGTGGATATTCCAGAATGACTGAGACTAAAGGCGGTACTGAAAAAAATCTTGCTCTATAACAAAAACGCAGCTGTCTAGCAGAATGGTTGTCAAGCTGTGCAATCAACATACAGTGTTAAACTGTTGTGTTTTCGCAGCAGTTCAGAAATCCTTTGCTTCGAGAATCTGGAGACAGATATTTCCAGCCATGTACAGGCATATGAGAACTAACAGTAAGACTGCGTTTAAAACACTGGAGAAACACTAGTTCAAACAGCTCTTCTTTGTGTTCTTTCACCTTAGGAAGTTTCATCTATGTTTAGATTCAGCGAGTTAGAAACACGTTTCTTCTAAAAGCTGCGTTTGGATATTCCAGAATGACTGAGACTAAAGGCCGTAATGAGAAATATCTTGCTCTAAAACAAAAACGCAGCTATCTGGCAGAATGGTTGTCAAGCTGTACAATCTTCTTACAGAGTTAAACTGACGTGTGTGTGCAGTAGTTCAGAAATCCTTTCGTTGGAGAATCTGGAAACAGACATTTCCAGCCTTACACAGGCATTTAAGTCCTAGCGGTAAGACTGTGTTTAAATCACAGGAGAAACGTCTAGTTCAAACTGCACTGCTTTCTATTCGTTCACCTTAGGAAGTTGCATCTATGTTTCTATTCAGCGAGTTAGAAACACATTTCTTCTAAAAGCAGCATTTGGATATTCCAGTGTGAAAGAGCCTGCAGGCCCAAATCAGAAACGTCTTGCTCTAAAACAAAAACGCAGCTATCTAGCACAATGGTTGTCAAGTTGTAAAATCATCTTATGGATTTAAATTGATGTGTGTGAGCAGAGGTTCTGAAATCTTTTCTTCGGGTATCCTGGAAACAGATATTTCCAGCCTTACAGAGGCAATTAAGACCAAGCAGTCAGACTGCGTTTAAAACACAGGAAAAACGTCAAGTTCAAACTGCTCTGCTTTGTGTTCCTTCACCTTAGGAAGTTGCATCTATGTTTACATTCAGCGAGTTAGAAACACGTTTCTTCTAAAAGGTGCGTTTGGATATTCCAGAATGAATGAGACTAAAGGCCGTAATGAGAAATATCTTGCTCTAAAACAAAAACGCAGCTATCTAGCAGAATGGTTGTCAAGCTGTAAAATCTTCTTACAGATTTAAACTGAAGTGTGTGTGCAGTAGTTCAGAAATCCTTTCGTTAGAGAATCTGGAAGCAGATATTTCCAGCAATATACAGGCTTATAAGAACTAGAAGTAAGACTGAGTTTAAAACAGACGAGAAACATCTAGTTCAAACTGCTCTGCTTTCTATTAGTTCACCTTAGGAAGTTGCATCTATGTTTAGATTCAGCGAATTATAAACACCTTTCTTCTAAAAGCAGCATTTGTATATTCCAGTGTGAAATAGCCTGCAGGCCGTAATCAGAAACATCTTGCTCTAAAACAAAAACGCCGCTATGATGCAGAATGGTTGTCAAGTTGTAAAATCATCTTATGCAGTTAAATTGACGTGTGTGTGCAGAGGTTCTGAAATCTTTTCTTTGGGTAGTCTGGAAACAGATATTTCCAGCCTTACACAGGCATTTAAGAACTAGCGGTAAGACTGCGTTTAAAACACAGGATAAACGTCAAGTTCAAACTGCTCTGCTTTGTGTTCGTTCACCTTAGGAAGTTGCATCTATGTTTAGATTCAGAGAGTTAGAAACACGTCTCTTCTAAAATCTGCGTTTGGATATTCCGGAATGACTGAGGCTAAAGGCTGTAATGAGAAATATATTGCTCTAAAAGAAAGACGCAGCTATCTAGCAGAATGGTTGTCAAGCTGTAAAATCATCTTACAGAGTTAAACTGATGTGTGTTTGCAGCAGTTCAGAAATGCTTTGCTTCGAGAATCTGGAAACAGATATTTCCAGCTATATTCACGCATAAGAGGACTACATGTATGACTGCGTTTAAAACACTGGAGAGACGTCTATTTCAACCTGATCTGCTTTGTGATTGTTTACCTTAGGAAGTTGCATATATGTTTAGATTCAGCGGGTTAGAAAAACCATTCTTCTGAAATCTGCGTTTGGATATTCCAGAGTGTGTGAGAGTAAAGGCCGTAAAGAGTAATATCTTGCTCCATAACAAAAACGCAGCTATCTAGCAGAATGGTTGTCAAGTGGTAAAATCATCTTATGGAGTTAAATTGATATGTGTGTGCAGAGGTTCTGAAATCTTTTCTTCGGGTAACCTGGAAACAGATATTTCCAGCCTTACACAGTCATTTAAGACCTAGCAGTCAGACTGCGTTTAAAAAACAGCATAAACGTCAAGTTCAAACTGTTCTGCTTTGTGTTCGTTCACCTTAGGAAGTTGCATCTATGTTTAGATTCAGCGAGTTAGAAACCCGTTTCTTCTAAATGCTGCGTTTGGATATTGCAGAATGACTGAGACTAAAGGCCATAATGAGAAATATCTTGCTCAAAAACAAAAACGCAGCTATCTAGCGGAATGGTTGTGAAGCTGTGTAATCAACATACAGAGTTAAACTGATATGTGTTTGCAGCAGTTCAGAAATCCTTTGCTTCGAGAATCTGAAGACAGATATTTCCAGCCATATACAGGCACAGGAGAACTAACAGTAATACTGCGTTGAAAACACTGGAGAAACGTCTAGTTCAAACTGCTCTGCTTTGTCTTCGTTCACCTTAGGAAGTTGCATCTATGTTTAGATTCAGCGAGTTAGAAACACGTTTCTTCTAAAAGCTGCGTTTGGATATTCCAGAATGACTGAGGCTAAAGGCTGTAATGAGAAATATCTTGCTCTAAAACAAAAACGCAGCAATCTAGCAGAATGGTTGTCAAGCTGTGCAATCAACATACAGAATTAAACTGCCGTGTGTTTGCAGCAGTTCAGAAATCCTTTGCTTCGAGAATCTGAAGACAGATATTTCCAGCCACATACAGGCATATGAGAACTAACAGTAAGACTGCGTTTAAAACACTGGAGAAACGTCTAGTTCAAACTGCTCTGCTTTGTGTTCGCTCACCTTAGGAAGGTGCATCTATGTTTAGATTCAGCGAGTTAGAAA
>NW_022444163.1:0-3357 GCF_009761245.1 Sapajus apella
GGGAACTTTTATTGATTACAACCCAGCAAAAATTATTCTTTTCTCTTTCTTTCTCATCTTCTTCTTCTATCACTGAGGCCTCACTCTTTCTTCCTTTGCCATGTGGCAGATAGTCTTAACTCCAGTTGTCTTTATTCTCTTCCTTGTTTTGATCATTGTGGCCTGTAAATTCTCCCAGCCACCTCCACCGGGAAAAGAGTACTTTTGCCCGTGCTGGGTTAGATTCCATGTTGGGAAGGCCATTGTGCCCTCAACACCTTGGAGGTAGTTTCTTTGGAGCTTGTGTGGAACAAAACCCTAGATCAGAGTTTACGGGTGCTCTTTCTTAGGCTGGGATGGAAAATTGGTAACTGCCTATTCTGCCAGGAAAGTGTCCAATGTTGTTATGGGCAGTACCTGATGGTGCATCACAAAGAGGAATATTGGCACTATCCTGGATGTTGGGAGGTAGGATGTCACCGCCCCAGTAAAAACTCACTGGCAGCACTTCTGCACACTCTACTGGGTGTGGTGGGTCCAAAACACACATCCGGTAGACCTCTTAGTTCACCTGTTTGTCACTTCCCGACCTTTCCGAAGCAATTGGCCATTAAAAATGTATAAGGGGGAGGATTATGCCCGGGCAGCGCTAAACCTCCATAGTGCTTATTCTCGCCAGTTGTGGTTGGCAGGGGAAAAAGACCGCTGCCTTACCTTGGCCCCTACCCCCTGTTCCTCTGACTAGGACTAAGAATAAACCCTAAAATCCAGTTGTCTGGTCCTTGCAGGACCTGGCTGCAGAGGCCCTGCTAAAACCTGCTTTAAAGAGGGCCAAATTTTAAATTTGAGGCTTTCCAAAATTGGCTTTACCACAGGAAGAGAAAGAGAGAAAGTAGAGAAGAAAGGAGACAGAGGAGAGAGAGAGAGAAGGGGACCAGAAGCCGCAGGGGTGGAGAACTTGCCGCCAGCAAGTTCAGTTTTAAACTGACACTAAGAGCGTTTTTTTTCCTTTCTCTGCCGGCAGTCAGCCCCGCCCAGCTTTGAGGCAGGCCACACTGCCTCAGGGTGCAGCATTTGCATCCAGAATCTGGCTTTAAGAGAAGCTTTCTAACTTTTTGTAACAAAAGTGACTTGTTAGCACGGTCGTTAAAGTGTGGGGCCTGCAACTGCAAGGTTGTTGGTTCAAATCCTCAGGGAAGCCAGTTTTAAATTAGGGGAAATCAGTTTTAAATTAGTGAATTCTCTTGAGGAAAATTTGGCATAAAACAAAACAAACAAAATTATCCAGGCTGTATGAAAATGGTTGCAGAAACTCCTGGATACCCTGAGCAGTTTCCATACATTGACCAATGGTTGGGTTTAGTCCAATGGCCTCCCCCATGGCTAAAGCACTGCATAAAACAGGCTAGACTTCAGGTCATGTTAGCTGGCCCAAAAGAAAGTCCCTTCTGGGTCAGCCATGAAAGTCCCGTCTGGGCCAGCCATTCTCCCCACTGCAGCGGAGGATCAGGAATTACTTCCACCCTACTCAAGGCCCTCTAAACCAGCGCCTCAGCACCCCCCTTGACAGTACTATTAACCAAATCTTGTCCCCCCTTGCACACCTGTAGCAGGGCCCCCGCACCCACCAGCAGTCCTCCCCTTTCCAAGAGGCATCCCCAACAGAAGACAATCGGGGTCGCCCATTCTTTGTTCACATCCCCTTCTTGTCAAGTAACTTATATAACTGGAAGGTGATAGAGATCAAAGGGACGGCCAAAACACCAAGTGCTGGCAGGAGCTTTATTAAGAGCAAGGGAAAGCTGCCGGGCTAAACCCAAAATTGGCAGCACCCATGGCATGGCAAAGGGGATTTCTATAGCCTGCAAGCCAACAGAGATGCATCCAGTGTGAGGGGCTGTGCAGAAGGGAAGTGCTGGGGAACTGCCAAGAGTTCCCGGGAGGGGGTTGTACTGGAGAACTGCTAAGATGGCTAGAGGGGGAGGGTTAGGTACCTGCCAAGATGGAAAGTTCCCCGGGAAGGGGTAGTGCTGGGAAGCTGGGGAATTTAAAGCGGTGACGTTGCCGAGGTTTTACAATGAAACTCAACATCCCCGGTTCTCTCAGAAGCCCCAGGCTTTGACAGGACTCTTAAAATCTGTATTCCAGACGCATCGCTCCACTTGGGACAACTGCCAACAATTATTACTAATTCTGTTCACCACAGAGGAAAAAGGCAAAATTAGACAGGAAGCCCTGAAAGCGATCATAGGTCCAGGGCGAGGAAAAAGTTTTTTTCCCTCTACCTGACCCCAGTGGGACCTCAGCACCTTGGGGGGGTCAGCAGGCTCTGAACCCTTTTCACCGGTATCTTATAGAAGAGGTTAGGGGAGTGGCCCACAAGCCCACTAAACTCTCCGAGGTAGGAACTGTAACTCAGGGTCCACAGGAGTTGCTAGCTGCTTTCCTTGAGCGCTTACTGGATGCCTATTACCCTGAGGCCCGGAGAATCAGTGGGCCATCAATCTGGCTTTTGCTTCCCAGTCTGCCCCAGACATCAAAAGAAAATTGCAAAAATTAGAGAGGTTCCAGAGAATGAATTTCACTCAGTTGTTAAAAATTGCCCAAAAAGTCTTTAACAATACAGACAGCTTAGAGGCCAAGCAAAATAAGAGAGTTACTAAGGCAATGATAGCAGCACTCCAGGAAAAACCACAACTAGCCCCTGGACCACAAATTGATTCATTGATCTGAGAAATGGCACTGTCACCCGTTCCCTGAGTGTCCATATCCACTCCTGGGATGGGACTTGCTCCACAAACTGCAAGCAAATATTTCTTTCAGCGAGGGTCAAGCTTGCCTCTCAATTCCTCCTCCCTTAGCCACAGGGCCACCTCAGCAGATCCCCATCACCTGTGCTCTGACAGACGAGTATCTCTTGCAGGAAGCTTTATCCTCAGAGGCGGATCAACCACCTGCACCAGACTTCCTCCACAAATTTCAAGAGAGTGTACCGGGAGTATGGGCTGAAACAAGTCTCCCAGGGCTGGCACGTCACCACACCCCAGTCGTGGTCCAGCTATTAGCAACGGCAACTCCAGTCCAGGTGAAGCAATACCCTATGAGCCGGGAAGCCAGGCGAGGAATTGCTCCGCACGTCACCAAACTCTTGAAGGGAGGAATCCTCGCTACCTGTAAGTCTTCCTGGAACACCCCCTTGCTCCCCGTGCTAAAACCAGGCACAAAGGACTATCAGCCTGTGCAGGACTTGAGGGAGGTGAATAAACAGGTAGAAACTGTTCATCCTACAGTTCCAAATCCGTACACCCTAAGTCTCTTGGACCCAGAACACCACCATTACACTGTCTTGGATCTTAAGGATGCATTCTTTTGCATCCC
>NW_022444164.1:0-3357 GCF_009761245.1 Sapajus apella
GAATACTAAGTTGTTCTTTTTTTTTCTTTTTGAGACGGAGTTTCGCTCTTATTGCCCAGGCTGGAGTGCAATGGCTCGATCTTGGCTCCCCACAACCTCAGCCTCACAGGTTCAAGCGATTCTCCTGTGTCAGCCTCCTAAGTAGCTCGGATTACAGGCATGCACCACCATGCCTGGCTAATTTTGTATTTTTTAGTAGAGACACAGTTTCTCCATGTTGGTCATGCTGGCCTCGAACTCCCAACCTCAGGTGATCCTCCCACCTTGACCTCCCAAAGTATTGGGATTATGGGCATGAGCCACTGAGCCCGACCTTTTTTTTTTTTTTTTTTTTTTTTTTTGAGACAAGATCTCGCTTTGTTGTCCAGGCTGGAGTGCAGTGGTACAATCATGGCTTGTTATAGCCTTGACCTCCTGGGCTCAAGTGATCCTCCTGCCTCAGCCTCCCAAGTAGCTAGGGGCCACAGGTGTGTACCACCATGCCCGGTTAATTTTATTTTATTTTATTTTATTTTTGTATATAGTAGATTTGGGATTTCACTATGTTGCTCAGGCTGGTCTCAAATTCCTGGGCTCAAGTGATCCTCTTGCCTCAGCCTCCCAAAGTGCTAGGATTACAGGCATGAGTCACCGTGCCCAGTCATGAACACTGAGTTAAACCCTTGGAAAGACTCTGTAAAGGTGCTAAATCAACCCAGAAACAAAACACTGTTGCCAAATTAGGTTTAGAAAGAGATAACTATAAAAGACGGGGGGGCGGAGAACTTAACAGCGTAAGCTGATTCTGCTACACCCGGGTTCCTTTGGCTGCGTCTCAGTCCTCCGTCTATTTTAAAGAAAAGGGATGACAGAAAAGGTAATAAAAATGCATTCTGCAAAAGGAAGAGAACAGCTGAACTACAGTCAGAGAAAGGTGATCTGTGTATGAGAAGACCTGGGGATAGTGGGATACTGACTTCTTCAATCACCGAGCCAATCACCTGTCTAAGAGGGTTAGGTGGCCAGGCACAGCCCAGCACTCGGGAGGCTGAGGCGGGCAGATCACCTGAGGTTGGGAGTTTGAGACCAGCTTGACCAATATGGAGAAACCCCATCTCTACTAAAAATAGAAAAGTTAGCCAGGCATGGTGGCGCATGCCTATAATCCCGGTTACTCGGGAGGCTGAGGCAGGAGAATCGCTTGAACCCAGGAGGTGAAGATTGTAGTGAGTCGAGATCGTACCATTGCACTCCAGCCTGAGCGACAGGAGCAAAACTCTGTCTCAAAAAAAAAATAAAAAAAAAGGTGGGGGGTGGGGATTGGGTGAAGGATTTCTGCCAAAGTGGGAGGGACCTGTCATCCTGTTAACAATCCAGTCTCTACCAGTCCAGAGGACCACCTGACCTTTGCAACTCTGAGACCAGGAAAAAGGAAGCCACCCCGGGAAGTGTTCGGACAGAAGGCGAGAGAGGCATGGGCAGCCATGGAGCTGCCCTGTGGCTGGCTGCGGCCACGTGGGCCTCCCACAGAGCTCCAGGGCCTCACCTGCATAGGTGGTGCCATTGTTGTCCACAGACATGTTAATGCTCCCAATGCTGCTCGTGGTCAGGTTCAGCGCTGCAGCCGAGGCCTCTGCTCTGTCTTCTGCTGGGGACAGGGGGACATTGGGCCTGGTCAAGCCTTGGACAGCACTCCTACTGTCCTCTCTGATGCTGCCTGGCCACCCCTGGTCAAAGGCTCACGCTGTTAGAAAGCAGCTGTGTAACCTTCAACTGAGTACAGGGTATGGCAGGAGATCCCTGGCTCGCCAACCTCCTGTTGCTGGCTTCTCCCACCGACCCGGTTCATCTCCCCAGCTCTTTCTGCTCCCAGAGAAAAGGAATCACAGCAGGCAACGAGGCCGACCCCGGTCCCTCAGCTCAGCACCGGCACTCTCTATGTGATGGGCAAACCCCAAGCTCCACCACACCAGGCCCAGGAAATCAGAGATCAACAAGACCCAGCCCCAACTCTGAGGACCCACTTTGAGACGGGGTTTCACCACGTTGGCCAGTCTGGTCGCAAACTCCTGAGCTCAAGCCATCTGCCTGCCTCAGCCTCCCAAAGTGCTGGGATTGCAGGTGTGAACCACTGCGCCCGGCCAGGAAAGTTGTTCGGTAGAATCTACTAATGCTGGACATTCACCTATCCTATGACCTAGCAATTCCAATCTTAGCAGCAAACATGCATTCAAAAGCATGTTTAAGAATGCTTCTGGCCAGGCATGATGGCTGACACCTGTCATCCCAGCACTTTGGTAGGCCAAAGTGGGCAGATCACCTGAGGTCAAGAGTTTGAGACCAGCCTGACCAACATGGAGAAACCTGTCTCTACTAAAGATACAAAAATTAGCCAGGGGTGGAGGTACAGGCCTGTAATTCCACTACTTGGGAGGCTGAGGCAGGAGAATCGCTTGAACCTAGGAGGCAGAGGTTGCGGTGAGTTGAGATGGCACCACTGCACTCCAGCCTGGGCAACAAGAGTGAAAAAAAAAAATAATGCTTCTGACAGCAGGGCTCATCTTAGCCCAACACAAGAAACAACCAATGTATCAATCAACAGCTGAATGAATGAATAAGGTGTTGAAGGTTCATGTTTTAATGGAATGCCATGCAGCGATGAGAATGAACCATAACTACACCCAACATTGTGGATGAGTCACATAAAAATAGAATGTTAAGTGACAGAACCAAACACAGGAGTATACACTGCCCACTGAAATGTATCCTTAAAATGGTTAAAATGGTAAATTAAAAAAATTGAATGGGGATGGGGTCTTATTACGTTGCTCAGGCTGGTCTTAAACTTCTGGAGCTCAAGCGATCGTCTCATCTCAGCTTCCCAAGTGCTGGGATTATAGGTGTGAGCTACCATGCCTGGTCCTACAATATTCAATGTTATATTATGTGTATTTTTTCACCACAACAAAAAATGTATAGGAGGGATCATAGAACTGTACAACACAAAGTGCACCTTAATTTAAACTATGGTCTTCAGTTAATAACAATGTATCAGAGGCTGGGTGCAGTGGCTCATGCCTGTAATCCCAACACTTTGGGAGGCCAAGGTGGGCGGATCACCTGAGGTCGGGAGTTCGAGACCAACCTGGCCAACATGGTGAAACCCCGTCTCTACTAAAAATACAAAAATTAGCTGAGCATGGTGGTGTGAGCCTGTAATCCCAGCTACTCAGGAAGCTGAGGCACCAGAATCGCTTGAATCTCAAAGGCAGAAGTTGAGATCTTGCCACTGCACTCCAGCCCGGGAGACAGAGCAAGACTCCATCTCAAACAAACAAACAAACAAACAGACAATCCAGAGAGACAGAGTCTTCCCTG
>NW_022444165.1:0-3355 GCF_009761245.1 Sapajus apella
GGAGAAACTTTTCTTTCAAACTGCTTTGCTGCCGTTCAGTCACCTTTGTAAGTTGCATCTATGATTAGATTCATTGAGTTAGAAACACATTTATCTAAAAGATGTGTTTGGATATTAAAGAGAGAATGGGAGCATAGGCTGTAACGAGAAATATCTGGCTTTAAAACAAAAACGGAGCTATCTTGCAGAATAGATGTCAAGGTGTACATTCAACTTAGAGAGTCAAACTGATGTGTGTATGCAGCAGTTCAGAAACCCTTTCTTTGCATAACCAGAAACAGATATTTCCAGGCATATAGAGGCAAAGAAAAATTAGCAGTAACACTGCGTCTACAACACACAAGAAACGTATCTTTCAAACTGCTGTGCTGTGTGCTTGTTCACCTTAGGAAGTTGAATCTATATTAGATTCAGCGAGAAAGAAACACGTTTCTTCTAAAATCTGCGTTTGGATATTTAAGAGTGAGTGGTATTATAGGCTGTAATGAGAAATATCTGGCTCTAAAACAAGAACGAAGTTAACTAGCAGAATCGTTGTCATGGTGTACATTCAGCTTACAGAGTTAAACTGATGTGTGTATTCAGCAGTTCATAAATCCTTTATATAGACAATCTAGAAACAGATGTTTCCAGCCATAAAAGGCCTATGAGAATTCGCAGTAAGACTGCGTCTAAAACAGAGGAGAAAGGTATATTTCAAACAGCTCTGCTGTGTGCTCGGTCACCATAGGAAGTTGCATCTATGTTTAGATTCACCGAGTTATAAACATGTTTCTTCTAGAAGGTTTGTTTGGATATTCCAGAGAGAATGGGAGCATAGGTGGTAATGAGAAATATCTCGCTCTAAAACAAAAAAGGAGCTACAGAGCAGAATGGTTTTCAAGTTGCCCATTCAACTGACACAGTTAAACTGATGTGTATGCAGCAGTTCTGAAACGCTTTCTTTACAGAATTTCCAAGCATACTCAGGCATATAAAGATTAGCAGTAAGACTGCATCTATAACACAGGAGAAACGTCTGTTTCAAACAGCTGTGTTATGTGTTTGGTCACCTTAGGAAGTTGCATCTATGTTTAGATTTAGCGAATTAGAAACACGCTTGTTATGAAAGACGTAGTTGGATATTCCAGTGTGTATGGGAATATAGGCTCTAATGGGAAATATCTGGCTCTGAAAAAAAAAAAGGGAGCTATCTAGCAGAATGGATGCGAAGGTGTACATTCAACTTAGAGAGTTCAACTGATGTGTGTATGCAGCAGTTCAGAAACCCTCACTTTACATAATGTAGAAGCAGATATTTCCAGCCATATACAGGCATATAAGAATTACTAGTAGGACTTCGTCTAAAACACAGGAGAAACATATGTTTCAAACTGCTCTGCTGTCTGTTCGTTCACCTTTGGAAGTTGCAGCTATGTTTACATTCAGTGAATTAGAAAGATGTTTCTTCTAAAACCTTACTTTGGATATTCCAGAGTGAATGGGAGTATAGGCTATAATGGGAAATTTCCGGCTATAAAAGAAAAACGGGTCTATCTAGTAGAATGGTTGTCAAGGTGTTCATTCCACTTACAGAGTTAAGCTGATGGGTGTACGCAACAGCTCACAAACCCTTTCTTTGGAGAACCTAGAAAGAAATATTTCCATCCATATACAGGCATATAAGAATTAGCAGTAAGACTGCGTCTAAAACACAGGAGAAATGTATGTTTCAAACTGCTCTGCTGTGTACTCGTTCACCTTATGATGTTGCATCTATGTTTAGATTCAGCGGGGTAGAACGACTTTTACTCTAAAAACTGTGTTTGCATTTTCCAGAGTGTATGGGAATATAGGTCATAATATGAAATATCTGGCTCTAAAACAAAAACGAAGCTATATAGCAGAATGGTTGTCAAGCTGTACATTCAACTTACAGAGGTATTCTGATGTGTGTATGCAACGGTTCAGAACCAATGTCTTCAGACAACCTAGAAACGGATATTTCCAGCCATTATGGGTATATAAGGATTCCTAGTAAGACTGCGTCAAAAACACGGGAGAAACTTATCATTCAAACTGCTCTGTGTGTTTTCGTTCACCTTTGGAACTTTCATGTATGATTAGATTCAGCGAGTTAGAAACACGTTTTTTGTAAAAGACGCGTTTGGATACTAAAGGGAGAATGGGAATAAAGCCTGTATTGAGAAATATCTGGCTGTAAAACAAAAACGGACCTATCCAGCAGAATGGATATCAAGGTGTACATTCAACTTAGAGAGTTAAACTGATGTGCGTATGCAGCTGTTCAAAACCCTTTCTTTACATAACATAGAAACAGATATTTCCAGCCATAAAGGGCACATATGAATTAGCTGAAACGCTGTGGCAAAAACACAGGAGAAACGTATCTTTGAAAATGCTCTGCTGTGTGTTCATTCACCTTAGGAAATTTCATCTATGTTTAGATTCAGCAGGTTAGGAACACGTTTCTTCTAAAATCTGCGTTTGAGTATTCCAGAGTGAATTGAGTACAGGCTGTAATGAGAAATATCTGGCTCTAAAACAAAAATGGACCTAACTAGCAGAATGGTTGTCAAGAAATACAATCAACTTACACAGTTAAAGTGATGTGTTTATGCAGCAGTTCAGAGACCCTTTCTTTGGAGAATCTAGAATCAGATATTTCCAGCCATATACAGGCATATAAGAATTAGCAGTAAGACTACGTCTAAAACACAGGGGAAAAGTATCTTTCAAACTACTCTGCTGTGTTCCTTGATCTAAGGATATTTCATCTATGTTTAGATTCAGCTAGTTAGAAATACGTTTCTTCTAAAATCTGGGTTTGGATATTCCCGTGTAAATGGGAGTGTAGGGTGTAATGAGAAATATCCGGATCTAAACAAAAACGGAGGTATCTAGCAGAATGGTTGTACAGGTGTATATTCAACTGACATAGTTAAGCAGATGTGTGTATGAAGCAGTTCAGAAAACCTTTCTTTATGGAATCTAGAAACAGATATTTCCAGCCATATACAAGCATATAAGAATTAGCAGTAAGACTGAATCTAAAACACAGGAGAAACGTATCTTTCAAACTCTTCTGCTGTGTGTTCGTTCATCTTAGGAAGTTACACCTATTTTTACATTGAGCGACGTAGAAAGACGTTTCTTCTGTAAGTTTCATTTTTATATTCCAGAGTGAATGGAAGTGCAGGCTGTAATGAGAAATATCTGGCTCTAAAACAAAAACGGAGCTATCTAGCAGAATCGTTTTCAAGTTTACAGTTACCTTACAGAGGTAAACTGATGTGTGTATGCAGCAGTTCAGAAACCCTTTCTTTGGAGAATCTAGAAACGGATATTTCCAGCC
>NW_022444166.1:0-3355 GCF_009761245.1 Sapajus apella
GTGCACTGCCCAGCCAGGCCACACCCCTGCCTGCAGCAGCAGTGAGTTACATTAGGGAGACTCAGCTGGGTGACGTGACTCATGCCTATAATCTGAACACTTTGGGAGGCCAAGTTGGGTGGATCACTTGAGGTCAGGAATTCAAGACCAGCCTGGGCAACATTCTGAAACCCTGTCTCTACTAAAAATACAAAAATTAGCCAGGTGTGGTGAGGCATGCGTGTAATCCGAGATACTGCAGAGGCTGAGGCAGGAGAATTGCTTGAACCCAGGAGGCAGAAGTTGCAGTGAGCCAAGATAGTGCCACTACACTCCAGCCTGGGCAACACAGCACAACTCTGTCTCAAAAAATAAAAGAGAGGGAGGGAGGAAGGGAGGGAGGAACAAAAAGAGGCAGCACCTTGCAGCAGATGAGACCCAACTTCCAACTCTGACTGGGGCAGTCACCAGCCTGTGGCCCTGGGCAAAGCCCTTCCCTCCCCAGCCTCAGTTTCCTCATGTATAAAGTTGGAACTTAAGCCCAAGTTTGATGGTCACAGCAGGAAATGTTGGGAATCATGATTTGGGTAGGGGTGGGGGAGGACATGCTTCTCTGGGTCACTCCTGGGATGTGGCCCTGGGTCCAGCTTTGGGAAAAAGAATAAATAAAACTCGGAGCATCAGTGTTTTGGGGGTGGGGATTGAATCAGTGTGGTCTAAAGCAGGGGGATGGGTGTCGTCATGACACTCACCCCAAGGTGCCCAGCACTGGCCTTTGGAAGGCAGCTCCATGGCATGGGGTTACAGTGACAACTAGTGCAGCAACCCTCCCCTTCCAGTCTCATGTTGGGGGGAGCTCAGAGATGGAGACTTCTAGCCAGGCGTGGTAGCTCAGGCCTGTAATTCCAGCACTTTGGGAGACGGAGGCAGGCAGATCACTTGAGTTTGACACCAGCCTGGCCAACATGGTGAAACCCATCTCTACTAAAAATATAGAAATTAGCTGGGCACAGTGTCTCATGCCTGTAATCCCAGCACTTTGGAAGGCCAAGGCAGGTGGATCATTTGAGGTCAGGAGTTCAAAACCAACTTGGCCAACAGGGTGAAAACCTTTCTCCACTAAAAATACAAAAATTAGTTGGGTGGTGGCAGGTGCTTGTATTCCCAGCTACTCGAGGCTGTGGCAGGAGAATCGCTTGAGCCTAGGAGGGGAAGATTGAAGTGAGCTGAGATTGCTCCACTGCACTGCACTCCAGCCTGGTGATGGAGTGAGACTGTCTCAAAAAAAAACACAAAACTGGAACTTCTCTTGCTCCACTTCTTCTCTTTGCTCTGCCTGCCTGGGAGACTGATCAAACTTTCCAGGTCTGATAGGGAGACGTTTGCCTTCTCCTTTTGTGGGGCCCTGGGGTGAAGAACAGAAGCGGAGGCTGGAGAGTAGGCAACACCACGCACCCCTGGCTGCAAGAGACCCACCAACCAAGTCTTGCCTGTGATGCCTCCCACTCACCACCAGGTGTCACCCTCAGCCTTCTCACCATGGCTTGTCCATTCCACCCTCTGGTCCAGACTGGGCTTTAGGGCTGCAGAGGGAGACACAGAAGGCTAGGTTTGCATGCGGGAGCAAGAATGGGGACCCAGGTGTCTCAGTGCTGCCTCCACAGCTCCCTGTCCCCGTGGCCTCCTAGACTTGGTTCAGGCCTCTCTGTGAGTGTCTGTGTGTGTCCATGCTTCCATCCCTGGGAAAGAGGCCAGCCAGGATGTGGACATTCCTCTCAGGGGTTGCGCCTGGCCAGGACTGTCTGGACTCCCTCTCCCACGCAGTGCTGCCTCCCCTTCCGACAGGCTGGGCTCCCTCCACAGAGCTGCCCCTGGCTTGCCTTCCCTGTCCTAAACGCTCCCCATCCCGTCCCCCTGTCTGACCTCAGCTGGACACTCAACCCTGGTCCCACTCTCACTCCCCAAGAGAGACTGGGAAGTGTCTGAGACTGAAGGTGGGGCCCAGTATAAATTCAGGAGAAACAGAGTATAGGACAAATAACCAGGATGCTTAGTTCTAGAAGCTTCTTTGGAAACTTGGGCAAGGCTGTGGGCCCTTTCTCTGGAGCTATCAGCAGAGGGAAGGACCTGCTGCCTGCAGAGCAGCTCCAGCCCTGTCTAAAACTCTCTTGCAGCCACCCTCTCCTGCTGCTACAGCTGCCCCTTCTGGCTGGCTCCACACACAGCCATGCCTCAGTTTTTCAGCAGCCCAGAGCCTGGAGTTCACCAGGAGCTCCTTCATGGCCCTGCACTAGGTCCACACCTTGGGCTCGCTCTGTCCTTTTCAGCATACTCTGGGCTCTGTCCCCAGCCCCCAGCTCGGGCCTCCGATCCTGCCTCTGACCCCACACCCTCAGGCCTTTCCAAGTGACCACACACACATACGCATATACACATACACAGACACATGTACATGCACACGTACACACATACATGTGTACACATGTACACACATATATACACGTACACATACAAACATGCAGGTGTTACACATATACACATACACTACAGACCCATGTACACAGGTACACACATACAAATACACATACAACACTACAGACGTGTACACAGACGCAAATACACAGAAACAGACACATAAACACTGACACAAACAACCATATACAAACATTACAGACATATGTACACACAACTACACAAACACTACAGACAGGCCGTTGCCATCTCAAAAAAAAAATACCAGTGGGGTATGTTAGTGCATGCCTGTAGTTCCAGCTACTTGGGAGGCTGGATTGCTTGAGCCAGGGAGGTCAAGGCTGCAGTGCGCTGTGTTTATATCACTGCCCTAGTCTGGGTGACAGAGGGAGATCCTGTCTTGAAAGAAAAGAGAGAAAGGAGAAGAAAGAAGGAAAGGAAGGAAGGGGAAAGACAAGAAAAGAGAAGGAAGGAATGCAAAACCTATTCATGCTCTGTGATATGGGGATGCAGAAGTGGACTGTATCTGGGCCGTGCCCTCCAGGTGGGAACATGGCCAATTGGAAAGATCAGGGCAGTAAAACCCAGAGACTGTGTGAACCAATGTCTGCCAGAAGTTGAGGCTGCAGTGATCGCACTGCTGCACTTCAGCCTGGGTGACAGAGCAAGACCCTGTCAGTTCAGGAGTTGGAGACCAGCCTGCCCAACATAGGAAAACCCTATCTCTACTAAAGGTACAAAAAATTAGCCAGGCATGTTGGCAGGCCCCTCTGTAAGTCCAGCTATTTGGGAGGCTGAGGCAGAACAATTACTTGAACCTGGGAGGCGGAGGTTGCAGTGAGCCGAGATCGTGCCACTGCACTCCGGTGTGGGTGACAAGAGTGAAACTCCGTCTCAAAAAAAA
>NW_022444167.1:0-3355 GCF_009761245.1 Sapajus apella
GGAGAAACTTTTCTTTCAAACTGCTTTGCTGCCGTTCAGTCACCTTTGTAAGTTGCATCTATGATTAGATTCATTGAGTTAGAAACACATTTATCTAAAAGATGTGTTTGGATATTAAAGAGAGAATGGGAGCATAGGCTGTAACGAGAAATATCTGGCTTTAAAACAAAAACGGAGCTATCTTGCAGAATAGATGTCAAGGTGTACATTCAACTTAGAGAGTCAAACTGATGTGTGTATGCAGCAGTTCAGAAACCCTTTCTTTGCATAACCAGAAACAGATATTTCCAGGCATATAGAGGCAAAGAAAAATTAGCAGTAACACTGCGTCTACAACACACAAGAAACGTATCTTTCAAACTGCTGTGCTGTGTGCTTGTTCACCTTAGGAAGTTGAATCTATATTAGATTCAGCGAGAAAGAAACACGTTTCTTCTAAAATCTGCGTTTGGATATTTAAGAGTGAGTGGTATTATAGGCTGTAATGAGAAATATCTGGCTCTAAAACAAGAACGAAGTTAACTAGCAGAATCGTTGTCATGGTGTACATTCAGCTTACAGAGTTAAACTGATGTGTGTATTCAGCAGTTCATAAATCCTTTATATAGACAATCTAGAAACAGATGTTTCCAGCCATAAAAGGCCTATGAGAATTCGCAGTAAGACTGCGTCTAAAACAGAGGAGAAAGGTATATTTCAAACAGCTCTGCTGTGTGCTCGGTCACCATAGGAAGTTGCATCTATGTTTAGATTCACCGAGTTATAAACATGTTTCTTCTAGAAGGTTTGTTTGGATATTCCAGAGAGAATGGGAGCATAGGTGGTAATGAGAAATATCTCGCTCTAAAACAAAAAAGGAGCTACAGAGCAGAATGGTTTTCAAGTTGCCCATTCAACTGACACAGTTAAACTGATGTGTATGCAGCAGTTCTGAAACGCTTTCTTTACAGAATTTCCAAGCATACTCAGGCATATAAAGATTAGCAGTAAGACTGCATCTATAACACAGGAGAAACGTCTGTTTCAAACAGCTGTGTTATGTGTTTGGTCACCTTAGGAAGTTGCATCTATGTTTAGATTTAGCGAATTAGAAACACGCTTGTTATGAAAGACGTAGTTGGATATTCCAGTGTGTATGGGAATATAGGCTCTAATGGGAAATATCTGGCTCTGAAAAAAAAAAAGGGAGCTATCTAGCAGAATGGATGCGAAGGTGTACATTCAACTTAGAGAGTTCAACTGATGTGTGTATGCAGCAGTTCAGAAACCCTCACTTTACATAATGTAGAAGCAGATATTTCCAGCCATATACAGGCATATAAGAATTACTAGTAGGACTTCGTCTAAAACACAGGAGAAACATATGTTTCAAACTGCTCTGCTGTCTGTTCGTTCACCTTTGGAAGTTGCAGCTATGTTTACATTCAGTGAATTAGAAAGATGTTTCTTCTAAAACCTTACTTTGGATATTCCAGAGTGAATGGGAGTATAGGCTATAATGGGAAATTTCCGGCTATAAAAGAAAAACGGGTCTATCTAGTAGAATGGTTGTCAAGGTGTTCATTCCACTTACAGAGTTAAGCTGATGGGTGTACGCAACAGCTCACAAACCCTTTCTTTGGAGAACCTAGAAAGAAATATTTCCATCCATATACAGGCATATAAGAATTAGCAGTAAGACTGCGTCTAAAACACAGGAGAAATGTATGTTTCAAACTGCTCTGCTGTGTACTCGTTCACCTTATGATGTTGCATCTATGTTTAGATTCAGCGGGGTAGAACGACTTTTACTCTAAAAACTGTGTTTGCATTTTCCAGAGTGTATGGGAATATAGGTCATAATATGAAATATCTGGCTCTAAAACAAAAACGAAGCTATATAGCAGAATGGTTGTCAAGCTGTACATTCAACTTACAGAGGTATTCTGATGTGTGTATGCAACGGTTCAGAACCAATGTCTTCAGACAACCTAGAAACGGATATTTCCAGCCATTATGGGTATATAAGGATTCCTAGTAAGACTGCGTCAAAAACACGGGAGAAACTTATCATTCAAACTGCTCTGTGTGTTTTCGTTCACCTTTGGAACTTTCATGTATGATTAGATTCAGCGAGTTAGAAACACGTTTTTTGTAAAAGACGCGTTTGGATACTAAAGGGAGAATGGGAATAAAGCCTGTATTGAGAAATATCTGGCTGTAAAACAAAAACGGACCTATCCAGCAGAATGGATATCAAGGTGTACATTCAACTTAGAGAGTTAAACTGATGTGCGTATGCAGCTGTTCAAAACCCTTTCTTTACATAACATAGAAACAGATATTTCCAGCCATAAAGGGCACATATGAATTAGCTGAAACGCTGTGGCAAAAACACAGGAGAAACGTATCTTTGAAAATGCTCTGCTGTGTGTTCATTCACCTTAGGAAATTTCATCTATGTTTAGATTCAGCAGGTTAGGAACACGTTTCTTCTAAAATCTGCGTTTGAGTATTCCAGAGTGAATTGAGTACAGGCTGTAATGAGAAATATCTGGCTCTAAAACAAAAATGGACCTAACTAGCAGAATGGTTGTCAAGAAATACAATCAACTTACACAGTTAAAGTGATGTGTTTATGCAGCAGTTCAGAGACCCTTTCTTTGGAGAATCTAGAATCAGATATTTCCAGCCATATACAGGCATATAAGAATTAGCAGTAAGACTACGTCTAAAACACAGGGGAAAAGTATCTTTCAAACTACTCTGCTGTGTTCCTTGATCTAAGGATATTTCATCTATGTTTAGATTCAGCTAGTTAGAAATACGTTTCTTCTAAAATCTGGGTTTGGATATTCCCGTGTAAATGGGAGTGTAGGGTGTAATGAGAAATATCCGGATCTAAACAAAAACGGAGGTATCTAGCAGAATGGTTGTACAGGTGTATATTCAACTGACATAGTTAAGCAGATGTGTGTATGAAGCAGTTCAGAAAACCTTTCTTTATGGAATCTAGAAACAGATATTTCCAGCCATATACAAGCATATAAGAATTAGCAGTAAGACTGAATCTAAAACACAGGAGAAACGTATCTTTCAAACTCTTCTGCTGTGTGTTCGTTCATCTTAGGAAGTTACACCTATTTTTACATTGAGCGACGTAGAAAGACGTTTCTTCTGTAAGTTTCATTTTTATATTCCAGAGTGAATGGAAGTGCAGGCTGTAATGAGAAATATCTGGCTCTAAAACAAAAACGGAGCTATCTAGCAGAATCGTTTTCAAGTTTACAGTTACCTTACAGAGGTAAACTGATGTGTGTATGCAGCAGTTCAGAAACCCTTTCTTTGGAGAATCTAGAAACGGATATTTCCAGCC
>NW_022444168.1:0-3355 GCF_009761245.1 Sapajus apella
ACCCCAGCACTATGGGAGGCCAAGGCAGGAGGATCGCTTGAGCCCAGGAGTTTGAGACTAGCTTGGGCAACACAGTGAGATTTGGTGTCTACAAAAAAATTTTTAAAAATAGCTGGGCTTGGTGGTGGCACATTCCTGTAGTCCTAGCTACTTGACAGGCTGACTTTGGAGGATCGCTTTGAGCCCAGGAGGCTGAGGCTGCAATGACCAGTGATCTCGCGTACTGGACTCCAGCCTGGGGACAGAGCCAGATCCTATCTCCACAAAAAACAAAACACTGAGTAGCCAGGTGTCCTGGTGGCATGACAGGTCCTAGGTCCCCTGCCAGATCTATAACCTTGGTCAGGTGACTTTTCCTCTGGGCCCCACTGTCCACATCTGAGTGAGAAAAGGCAGTGAGACGCAGATCTTTGAGCATAAGCGGTGGAGAAGCCCATCTGAAAGCCATACCCGGAGCTCCAAGTCCAGTACACAGTCCCAGCAGGTCCCAGTGGGGTGGCCAGGCATCAGGTCCAAACCTCCTTCCCTCTTTGCCCACTCTCAGACCAAGGAGTTCATCTTTTCGCAGCTGCTGGCCAACCTGTACTTGCCTGAGGGCCAGAAAAGCTGATGGAGGAGCCGGCAGGGCAGGCACAGCGGGGATTTGAGATGCGGCCCGTGCACCACGTGCTGAGGGAGCCGCTCGGCCTCATCAGCCACATCAACACCACCACCGTCAGCACGCCCACGGGGGCCCAGGGACGACTCCTGGCTGCAGGTGCAGAACGTCCCAGCTGGAGGCAGGTACCAGGGCCAGCTCCCAAGGCCTTAAAGCCCCCAGCCTTGATGGCTGAGCCTGGGTGGGGGCTCTTGGAACAGGCTCCGTGCCTAAGCTGGCAGACGTGGGTGCTCTCTGGAGCTGTCAGAGAGGGCAGAGAGCTCATGGTGTATGGCTAGGGGCTGGCAGCTTGAGGGGTTTGTGTGTGTGCGCGGCTGGACTCTGAGGCAGCCAGAGGCCTAGGAACGTCATCCTGGGCCCGCCATGCCTGTCGTGCAGTGTGAGTCATCCTGCCAGCCAGGGCATCCGGCTCCCAGCCTGGGAGTGCCAAGAGCCAAATGCACTGCAGAGGAGGGGTGACAGTCAGGGTCTCACCTCCTCTGTTGGCAATCCACTGGTGATCTGGGGTAAAAGCATGAGAGTCCCATACACAAGGTTATCTCACTACACACCTCATGGGCCAGGAAGGACACCCAGCCCCACCCCCTACCCAGGTACTACCATAGCTGCTAGTGTGTGATTTTAGGCAGGGTCCCTGTCCCCGCTGAAGCACTACCACCAGCCAGCGGGCTCACCGCCTATGCTATTCAGCCAAGGGACCACAGTGCCTGCTGATCTAGCTGAGCTCCACCCAGTAAGTCCGGCTGCCCCCAATGTACCTACCCCCCCACATCCCCACCCACCACCACACACTCTCCCTCTTCTGCTTTTCCCCAAAGGAAGGGCCCAGCCTCACCTATGGGACCTGCAGCCCCCCAAACAGCTGAGGCTCCCCACTTACACTTATAAGTGTATGGCTAGTGGCATCCGGCTGCCTGCCTTCCCTGTCTCCCCCAGGGTCCCTTCAGAGGGTCCTGGGCTTTCTGACCACCCAGAGGGGCCTCAGGTGCTCCCTCCAGCCATCAGGCCTTTTAGCTTCACCCTCCTGGTTCAGGCAGTGTTCCTTCTCTATCAGGCCTGGTGGCTGTTGTGTGGGGCTCCCCAAAGCGAGGGGTGGCCCTGAGCCAGTGGTTTGGAAGACAGGGTGACCAGGAAAGAGGGCATCCAGAGGGTGGTGAGCATGGGTCTGAACTGTGGGTGCACTGCCTGTGTGCCGTGGGAGAGGCCAGCGTGTTTTGGGTGGGGAGGGCCGCCACAGCCCCCGGGCACTAATTGTGAAGCTCCGGCTCCTTCCTCCCCTTTCCCTTCCAGCCCCTTTTCCAGGAACCTTGCCACACCTGCACCTGCGCCCTCCCCTGCCCAGCCCTCCCCCAGCTGCTGCAGCTCCCCCTGCTCTGCACTTGCCTCGCCAGCTCTCTCCTTGCTTTTCTCTTTCCCATTTTCTATCTGCTTTCTCTGCAACTGCCAGCCGATTGGGTCAGGAAAGTCCATTCCATCCTGAGAGTCCCAGGCCCCCCTTCGACCTCTACACAGATCCCCCCTCCTGTCGGAGACCTCCCTTTCCAAGCCTGCCTGGGCGGCTGTTGTGAGACTCCCACAGCCCTAAAGCCAGCCCCCTTCACCTGTGACTTAGTCCGTTGTAGCGGTGAGCTGACACATCCAGGTGTGACTGTCCCCCTCTGTGGCATGCCCTTGTCCTGTTCTCGCCTCTGGCACTGGAAATCAGTGACTGTGCTGTCCCTGTGGAGTCTTGTGGCCCAACAAGAGAAAGCTGTCCCCTGACACTACACTCCAAAGTGCAGGACCTCCAGTGAGCCTCCCTGTCACCCAGGCCCCACCATCCCTCCCACCCCTGCAAAGCACAGGGTTGCTGTGCAGGCAGCCTGGTGGCCTGACAGTCTCTACCAGTCCTGCTGTCCCTCGGCTGAGAGTCAAACACATTTCTGGATGATGGGAGATATGTCCTATGTGGACTATGTTTTCTGTGGAGCTCAGGGGAGGGGAAAGACCAAGCCATTTCTGCGATGCTGTCGGGTGCGGTAAAAAGGCCATAACCTTTCCAAGGGACACTTTTCCTGGAAAGCCCCTGGAGCTTAGCTGGTCTTATCCTGTGAAGCCGGCTCTGGCCTCTAGAGGGCAGGAGGGCCATGAACTCAGCCTGGAGGGAGCCTGCGTGCAGCAGGCACTCTGGAGGGACGCACAGAACAGGCCACCAGGTGCAGACAGGAGAGGGAGGCAGGGGGTTGGAAGAAAGACCCCTGGGGTGGATGGAAGTCAGCGCCCTTGGGTGCTGGTACCTGCCGTCCCGGCCACCACTAGATCAGGCTTCTGAGCCTGCTGGCTGGCAGGGCCGGACGTGCCCTGGCAGTCCCCGGGAAATCTCCCAGGTGTCACCAGGCAGCACACAGGTAGCAGGCCTGGAAGGTCCCCAACAGCCCAGCTGGACGCGCTCAGACACTCTGGGGCTCCTCGTTCAGTGGCACAAACTCCAGGACCAGTGAGGGAAACGGGAATACTCCAGGCCGAGCAGTTTGACTAGATCCATTTATTCCAAAATAAACAGGAGTCGCATCACCAGGGAGCCATGAACCCAACCCTGCCTCCTTCCTCTGTCCTCTGCTATCAATAAACAAATTTCCCAGCAGCAAATAATTATTAAAACCTCCTCCCAATGTGCCAGTTCCAACCTCTGCTAGGTACAAAACAGGGGGCGCCCCT
>NW_022444169.1:0-3354 GCF_009761245.1 Sapajus apella
GGCAAGACTGGAGAAAAAAGGGTAAAAAGGAACGAACAAAGTCTCCAAGAAATGTGGGACTATGTGAAAAGACCTAATCTACGTTTGATAGGCGTACCCGAATGCGATGAAGAGAATGAATCCAAGCTGGAAAATACTCTGCAGGATATTATCCAGGAAAACTTCCCCAACCTAGCAAGGCAGGCAAACATTCAAGTCCAGGAAATACAGAGAACACCACAAAGATATTCGTCAAGAAGAGCAACCCCAAGGCACATAATCGTCAGATTCACCAGGGTCGAAATGAAGGAGAAAATACTAAGGGCAGCCAGAGAGAAAGGTCGGGTTACCCACAAAGGGAAGCCCATCAGACTCACAGCAGATCTCTCAGCAGAAACCTTACAAGCCAGAAGAGAATGGGGGCCGATATTCAACATCCTTAAAGAAAAGAACTTTCAACCCAGAATCTCCTATCCAGCCAAACTAAGCTTCATAAGTGAAGGAAAAATAAAATCCTTTGGGAACATGCAAGTACTCAGAGATTTCGTCACCACCAGGCCAGCTCTACAAGAGCTCCTGAAAGAGGCTCTACACATATAAAGGAACAACAAGTACCAGCTCAACTAAAGGGCAAAACAGCCAGCTAGCACAAAATGGCAGTATCAAATTCACACATAACAATATTAACCCTAAATGTAAATGGACTAAATGCCCCAATCAAAAGACACAGACTGGCAAATTGGATAAAAAGACAAAACCCATCGGTGTGCTGTATCCAGGAAACCCATCTCACATGCAAGGATACACAAAGGCTCAAAATAAAGGGATGGAGGAAGATTTACCAAGCAAATGGAGAGCAAAAAAAAGCAGGAGTTGCAATTCTCATCTCTGATAAATTAGACTTTAAAGCAACAAAGATCATAAGAGACAAAGAGGGACATTACATAATGGTAAAAGGATCAATGCAACAAGAAGAGCTAACGATCCTAAATATATACGCACCCAATACAGGAGCACCCAGATACATAAGGCAAGTTCTTAATGACTTACAAAGGGACTTAGACTCCCACACAATAATAGTGGGAGACTTTAACACCCCATTGTCAACATTAGACAGATCAACCAGACAGAAAATTAACAAGGATATCCAGGACTTGAACTCAGACCTGGACCAAGCAAACCTAATAGACATTTACAGAACTCTCCACCCCAAAGCCACAGAATATACATTCTTCTCAGCACCACATCACACCTACTCTAAAATTGACCACATAATTGGGAGTAAATCACTCCTCAGCAAATGCAAAAGAACGGAAATCGTAACAAACAGTCTCTCAGACCACAGTGCAATCAAGTTAGAACTCAGAATTCAAAAACTAACTCAGAACCACACAGCTTCATGGAAACTGAACAACTTGCTCTTGAATGTTGACTGGATAAACAATGAAATGAAGGCAGAAATAAAGATGTTCTTCGAAACCAACGAGAATGAAGACACAACATACCAGAATCTCTGGGACACATTTAAAGCAGTCTCTAGAGGAAAATATATAGCAATAAGTGCCCACATGAGAAGCAAGGAGAGATCAAAAATTGACACCCTATCGTCAAAACTGAAAGAGCTAGAGGAGCAAGATCAAAAAAACTCAAAGTCTAGCAGAAGACAAGAAATAGCTAAGATCAGAGCAGAACTGAAGGAGATAGAGACACAAAAAACCCTTCAAAAAATCAATAAATCTAGGAGCTGGTTTTTTGAAAAGATCAACAAAATAGACAGACCACTAGCCAGATTAATAAAAAAGAAAAGAGAGAATAACCAAATTGATGCAATAAAAAACGATAAAGGTGATATCACCACAGATTCCACAGAAATTCAAACCATCATCAGAGATTATTACAAACAACTCTATGCACACAAACTAATAAACCTGGAAGAAATGGATAAATTCCTGGACACTTGCCTCCTGCCAAGCCTAAACCAGGAAGAAGCCGAAACCCTGAACAGACCCATAACAAGGTCTGAAGTTGAGGCAGCAATTAAGAGCTTACCACCCAAAAAAAGCCCAGGTCCAGATGGGTTCACAGCTGAATTCTACCAGACATACAAAGAGGAGCTGGTACCATTTCTTCTGAAACTATTCCAAACAATACAAAAAGAGGGAATTCTTCCCAAATCATTTTATGAGACCAACATCATCCTGATTCCAAAACCCGGCAGAGACTCAACAAGAAAAGAAAACTTCAGGCCAATATCCATGATGAACATAGATGCAAAAATCTTCAATAAAATACTGACAAGCTGATTGCAACAGCACATCAAAAAGCTTATCCACCATGATCAAGTAGGCTTCATCCCGGGGATGCAAGGCTGGTTCAACATACGCAAGTCTATAAACGTAATTCACCACATAAACAGAACCAAAGACAAAAACCACATGATTACCTCAATTGATGCAGAGAAGGCCTTTGACAAAATTCAACAGCCCTTTATGCTAAAAACACTCAGTAAGCTCGGTATCAATGGAACGTATCTCAAAATAATAAAAGCTATTTATGACAAACCAACAGCCAATATCATACTGAATGGGCAAAAACTGGAAGCATTCCCCTTGAAATGTGGCACCAGACAAGGATGCCCGCTCTCACCACTGCTATTCAATATAGTATTAGAAGTTCTAGCCAGAGCAATCAGGCAAGAAAAAGAAATAAAGGGCATTCAAATAGGAAAGGAGGAAGTCAAATTGTCTCTATTTGCAGACGACATGATTGTATATCTAGAAGACCCCATCGTCTCATCCCCAAACCTCCTGAAACTGATAAGCAAGTTCAGCAAAGTCTCAGGATACAAAATCAATGTGCAAAAATCACATGCATTCCTATACACCAGTAACAGACTTAAAGAGAGCCAAATCAAGAACAAACTTCCATTCACAATTGCCACAAAGAGAATAAAATACCTAGGAATACAACTAACAAGGAATGTAAAGGACCTCTTCAAGGAGAACTACAAGCCACTGCTTAACGAAATAAGAGAGGACACAAACAGATGGAGAAACATCCCATGTTCATGGTTAGGAAGAATCAATATCGTGAAAATGGCCATACTGCCCAAAGTAATTTACAGATTCAATGCTATCCCCATCAAGCTACCAATGACCTTCTTTGCAGAACTGGAAAAAACCACCTTAAACTTCATATGGAACCAAAAGAGAGCCCGCATAGCCAAGTCAATTCTAAGCAAAAAGAACAAAGCGGGGGGGCATCACACTACCAGACTTCAAACTATACTACAAGGCTACAGTAATCAAAACAGCATGGTACTGGTACCAAAACAGAGATATAGACCAATGGAACAGAACAGAGGTCTCGGAGGCA
>NW_022444170.1:0-1561 GCF_009761245.1 Sapajus apella
GGTGTATAGGAATGCTTGTGATTTTTGCACATTGATTTTGTATCCTGAGACTTTGCTGAAGTTGCTTATCAGTTTCAGGAGATTTTGGGCTGAGACGATGGGGTCTTGTAGATATACAATCATGTCCTCTGCAAATAGAGACAATTTGACTTCCTCCTTTCCCAATTGAATAGCCTTTATTTCTTTTCCTTGCCTGATTGCTCCGGCTGGAATTTGCAATACTATATTGAATAGGAGTGGTGAGAGAGGGCATCCTTGTCTAGTGCCAGATTTCAAAGGGAATGCTTCCAGTTTTTTTGCCCATTCAGTGTGATATTGGCTGCGGGTTTGTCCTAAATGGCTTTTATTATTTTGAGATACGTTCCATCAATACCTAGTTTATTGAGGGTTTTTAACATAAAGCGCTGTTGAATTTTGTCAAAGGCCTTTTCTGCGTCGATTGAGATAATCGTGTGGTTTTTGACTTTCATTCTGTTTCTGTGGTGAATTACGTTTATAGACTTGAGTATGTTGAACCAGCCTTCCATCCCTGGGGTGAAGCCTTCTTGATCATGGTGGATAAGCTTTTTGATGTGCTGTTGCAATAGGTTTGCTGGTATTTTATTGAAGATTTTTGCATCTATGTTCATGATGGATGTTGGCTTCAAGTTTTCTTTTCTTGCTGAGTCTCTGCCGGGTTTTGGTATCAGGATGATGTTGGTCTCACAAAATGATTTGTGAAGGATTCCCTCTTTTAGGATTGTTTGGAATAGTTTCAGAAGGAATGGTACCAGCTCCTCTTTGTACGTCTGCTAGGATTTGGCTGTGAAGCCATCTGGACCTGGGCTTTTTTTAGGTGGTAGGCTATTAATTGCTGCCTCAACTTCAGACCTTGTTATTGGTCTATTCAGGGTTTTGGCTTCTTCCTGGTTTGGTCTTGAGAGGATGCCAGTGTCCAGGAATTTATCCATTTCTTCCAGGTTTACTAGTTTATGTGCATAGAGTTGTTTGTAATAATCTCTGATGATGGTTTGTATTTCGGTGGAATCTGTGTTGATATCCCATTTATCGTTTTTTATTGCATCTATTTGATTTTTCTCTCTCTTCTGTTTTATTAATCTGGCTAGCGGTCTGTCTATTTGGTTGATCTTTTTGAAAAACCAACTCCTGGATTTATTGATGTTTTTTGAAGGGTTTTTTATTTCTCTATCTCCTTCAGTTCTGCTCTGATCTCAGTTATTTCTTGTCTTCTGCTAGGTTTTGAGTTTTTTTGATCTTGCTCCTCTAGTTCTTTCAATTTTGACAATAGGGTGTCGATTTTAGATCTTTCCTTGTTTCTCATGTGGACATTTATTGCTATATATTTTCCTCTAGACGCTGTTTTAAATGTGTCCCAGAGATTCTGGTTTGCCGTGTCTTCTCATTGGTCTTCTCATTGGTTTCGTTCTCATTGGTTTCGAAGGACATCTTTATTTCTGCCTTCATTTCATTGTTTATCCAGTCAACATTCAAGAGTCAGTTGTTCGGTTTCCATGAAGCTGTGCGGCTCTGAGTTAGTTTCTGAATTATGAGTCCGAAATTG
>NW_022444170.1:1571-3354 GCF_009761245.1 Sapajus apella
TTTTTTTTTTTTTTGCTCTCCATTTGCTTGGTAAATCTTCCTCCATCTCTTTATTTTGAGCCTTTGTGTATCCTTGCATGTGAGATGGGTTTCCTGGATACAGCACACCGATGGGTTTTGGCTTTTTATCCAATTTGCCAGTCTGTGTCTTTTGACTGGGGCATTTATCCCATTTACATTTAGGGTTAATGTTGTTATGTGTGGGTTTGATCCTGCCATTTTGATGCTAGCTGGCTGTTTTGCCCGTTAGTTGGTGCAGTTTCTTCATTGTGTCGATGCTCTTTACCGTTTGGTATGTTTTTGTAGTGGCTGGTACTGGTTGTTCCTTTCTATGTTTTGTGCTTCTTTCAGCAGCTCTTGTAAAGCAGGCCTGGTGGTGATGAAATCTCTGAGTAATTGCTTGTTCATAAAGGATTTATATTCCTTCTTCGCTTATGAAGCTTAGTTTGGCTGGATATGAAATTCTGGGTTGAAAGTCCTTTTCTCTACGGATGTTGAATATTGGCCCCCACTCTCTTCTGGCTTGTAGGGTTTCTGCTGAGAGATCTGCTGCGAGTCTGATGGGCTTCCCTTTGTGAGTAACCCGACCTTTTCATCCGGTGCCCTTAGCATCTTCTCCTTCATTTCAACCCTGGCGAATCTGACAATTATGTGCCTTGGGGTTGCTCTTCTTGAGGAATATCTTTGTGGTGTTCTCTGTATTTCCTGGAGTTGAATATTGGCCTGCCTTGCTAGGTTGGGGAAGTTTTCCTGGATGGTATCCTGAAGAGTATTTTCCAGCTTGGGTTCATTCTTTTTGTCACATTCAGGCACACCTGTCAAACGTAGATTAGGTCTTTTCACATAGTCCCATATTTCTTGGAGACTTTGTTCATTTCTATTTACCGTTTTTTCCCTAATCTTGCCTTCTCATTTTATTTCATTGAGTTGGTCTTCCACCTCTGATATCCTTTCTTCTGCTTGGTCAAGTCGGCTGTTGAAACTTGTATATGCTTCACGAAGTTCTCGTGTTGTGTCTTTCAGCTCCATCAATTCACTTATATTCCTCTGTAAGCTGTTTATTCTTGTTAGCTTTTCGTCAAACCTTTTTTCAAGGTTCTTAGTTTCTTTGCATTGGGTTGGAACATGTTCTTTTTGGCTGAGAGAAGTTTCTTATTACCTACCTTCTGAAGCCTGATTCTGTCAATTCATCACACTCGTTCTCCATCTAGCCTTGTTCCCTTGCTTGTGAGGAGTTGTGACCCCTTGGAGGAGCAGAGGCATTCTGGTTTTGGGTATATTCATCCTCTTTGTGCTGGTTTCTTCCCCTCTTTGTAGATTCATCTACCTGTCGTCTTTGTAGTTGTTGACTTTCAGATCGGGTCTCTGTGTGGACGTCCAGTTTGTTGAGGATGAAGTTATTTCTTTCTGTTTCTTAATTTTCCTCCTAACATTCAGGCCCCTCTGCTGTAGGACTGCTGAGGTCCACTCCAGGCCCTGCTTGCCTGGGGATCACTTGCAGCAGCTGCATACAGTAAGGGTTGCTGCCAGTTTCTTCTTCTGCTATCTTTGTCCCAGAAGGATACCTGCCAGATGTCAGTCTGAGGTCTCCTTTATGAGGTGACTCTTTGGATATATGGGGGCCAGGGAGCTGCTTGAGGAGACAGTCTGTCCTTTATAAAACTCAAGTGCTGAGCTGTGAGCTCCGTTGTTCCATTCAGAGCTGCTGGGTAGGTACATTTATGTCTGCTGCAGCAAAACTCATAAACGCCTTTTTTCCCCCCAGGTGCTGTGTCCCAGGGAG
>NW_022444171.1:0-3354 GCF_009761245.1 Sapajus apella
ACCCACACATTTTACACTCCACAGTGGTTTTCTGTAGATGACCTTTATATATGTATCCACTCCCCTCTCCAGATTTTTGCCAATCTTTGGTGGAAAAGAGCTTTTTCTCCTATCTTTCTGGCTCAGGTGGCCATGACAAATGCTATTTGCAAGAAGCAGTCTAACAGCATTGGATAGATATAATATCCATGCACTACTCTCCAGATAGCTTCATTGAGTTCTTGTTGTTATGCCAACCTTTAGCTCATCACAGAATGAAAAAAATGGCTTCTGCTTGAAAATAAAAAATTAAAATCCAACATGAAAGAAGCATCCAAAAAGTCCATCACTGTTTAAAATCAATTTACTGACAACTCCAAAAAAGCATCTTCTTTCTGTAACTTAAGAATTTAGTAGACAGCAACCAACCACATTAAAATTCTTTCAAGGCACCCTGTGGTGCTTATGGAATCACACCTTTCTATCTCAACAGAATAATTTTGAAACATGTATTAAGCCTAACATGACTTGGCAAACTATAAATCTTCATTTGTATACTCTTCATTGTCATCTTGTAAAAGGACATACTACCTGATTTTGCTGGCAAAAAGTGAGAACATTTACATTTTCATCATGCTTAATTTACAGAAGTTTTCGTTTTCTTTGTTCACCCAGTGGCAAAATTTCATGACTCTAAAGCACTTAGACTCTCATCATATCATTTTTGTAGAGAAATAACACAAAGCAATAAGATTTTTTATATCAGCTAGCAGGGAGTTTGTAATTTATGTATCAGAACAACCATTTAATTTGTTCTAAGTTATCTGTTGCAATGCTTTCCTAAAAACATTAGATTTGCTTTTTTATGATGTGCTAGTACATGAACTCAGGGAAAGAAAGAAGTTTGAGACCTCATTTAACATGGGCTTATATTACTTTTCTGGCCATTGAGATAATAAAAATACCGTCAAAACTATAAGTTAAAGTGCATTGACTGAATTTTTAAAATAACAATGAAACAAAAAAGTTACAATTTAATTGTTTTTGTTAAAAAAAGTTTCATAATTGTTAATATTTTCAAGAGGCAGGGTCTTGCTGGTGCCCAGGCTGCAGTGATAGGGTGCAGTGGCTGTTCACCGGCATCATAATTTCACAGTACATCCTTGAACTCCTGGGCTTAAGTAGTCTTTCTGCCTCAGCCTCTGGAGTAGCTAAGACTACAGTTGTGCATTACTGCACCTGGCTTTTGTGATTTTCTCCCAGTGAAAAATAGTCAAACCCTAGATAAGTTTCTTAATAAATCAAGCATAGTTGAACTATTTTTTTCCTTACCAACTCTGTAATTGATACACTTTGTCATTACTGGATTCACTTTGCGATCCCCAGAAATAGGCTCTTACTATGAGTGAAATCACACAAAGATGTTACCCAGGTGATCCTTGGTTGTCTTTGTGGAAGAAAGAATTTACACAAAAGACCAATTTGTTAATAAAGAAAAGTTTTATTGGGAAAGTACAAATTAATAGAGGAGGGAGCAGACCCTGCTGGAAACATCCCCATGACATTCTGCATTGTTATCTTCTATTGCCTCAGTTATCTCTTTCCCAGTTCTCACCAAAGTTTGGGGGATCCTCCCTTTCTGTGGTTAATGCATGGGAAACATTAATCAATAAGAATCCTACCTAATGGTGGCAATGCATATTACCACCACCCCAGGAAGGTATAGCAGTCAATTTTCTACTCATTGTGCCTGCTCAGATCTCAGAAATTCCTCTTTGCCTTTTTTCCTTATCATGATCTAGTTAACAACATTCTGACAGTTCTAAGATGGAGTACTGAGCATCCAAAGAGGTGTTTTGGGGGCTCTTTCCAGCATGAGTACGGCCCCCTTGTGCCTCTCACATCTGTCTACTCTTACTTTTCTCCCTCAAGTCGTTGGGACCCAGAAATCTTTTGGGAGATGGGGCAGAGGTCATTCTCTGTAGCTACTTCCTGCTGAAAAGGGGCATCGAGGGTCCTCAGGGTCCTTCCTCCTTGCGTGCTGTCATGGTGAGGAGGTTTCGACGATTGTTGTCTCTTAAAAGATTTCACTCGTGCTGTTCAGAGGAGATATATAGGGACTTGGTTGTCCTGGAGGGAAAGAAAGAGGTTGATATCCCCATCACAAGACCATTTGAAGTCTGATGGTTTCTAGGTGGGAGGAAATAAACTGAGAAGATTCAGAGAGCAAGGCTCAAAAAGGAGAAGGATGATAGAGGTCAGGGGTCCCAGGAAAGGGAAGAGCTCTGAGAATGAAGACCAGGGGACACCCCGGCAGAGCCTACTCTTAATATCCCTTTACCAAAGATGAGAGGCCTGGTCTATAAGATCTCTAATATACTCCTGGACCTGTTCTGATCTGTTAACAGAAAAATACAAGAATTATGTAAGAAATCTGAAAACTAAAGAAAAGAGATACCATAACTAACCTTTGACAAGTAGTTCTCCATTCTGATATTTGAAGACAATGAGCTTGACATAGGTATCCTTAAGTCTTCTCTTGGATTATGTATTCTGTTGAGACCTAAACTGTCATTAAACTTTCCATTGCAAGGTGATTCTAGGGCTGGCATCATAGTATATGTGGCCAATAAACATCTGGTCTGTTCCTTCACTAGAAGTTTGGTAGTAAAATCTGCTAGAATTTCCTTCTGTAAGACTTCAAAAGATAAATGCTGAGTGTTTATTTTTTTTCCCAAATGATGTCTAAATAATGTGTGTGCTGTTTAAAAAGTCACCATGAATGAATGAAATATACCACAAATGATGCGTCCCTTTTCCAAGTCCATCTGCTCTGAGCTCCAGCTGGCTTGGAGCTCCAATCACCCTGAGCTCCATTTTGCTCTGAGCCTCATCTGCTAGGAGCTCCATGTTACTCTAAGCATCTTTTCTGAGCTCCATCTTCTCCAAACTCCAGCTTGCTAGGCGCTCCAATCACTCTGAGCACTATCTTGCTCTGAGCATGATCTATTCCGAACTCTAATGGCTCAGAGCAATGTTTGAAGTGCCAACCATTCTGAGCTCAATCTTGCTGTGAACATCATCTTTTCTGAGCTCCATCTTACACTGAGCAACATCTGCTGCAAGCTCCATCTTGCTTGGAGGTCCTTCTTGCTTCAAGCCCTGCTTATTACAAGCTCCACGTACTCGAGTTCCATCTTGCTCAGAGCTCCAATCACTCCACGCACTATCTTTCTCTGAACACCATCTGCACAGACATTTATCTTACTCAGAGCTTCATCTAGTCAGAGATCCATTTGCTTTGAGCTCCATCTTGCTGGGAGTTCTGATCACTCTATGCTCCATCATGCTGGGAGCTCCAATCACTCCCAGCTC
>NW_022444172.1:0-3354 GCF_009761245.1 Sapajus apella
ACTCAGTCCCATCCCCACACGAGGACAGCGTGTGCCCAGTGCTCAGAGTCGCTCCCATCCCCACACGAGGACAGCGTGTGCCCAGTGCTCAGACTCAGTCCCATCCCCACACGAGGACAGCGTGTGCCCAGTGCTCAGACTCAGTCCCATCCCCACACGAGGTCAGCGTGTGCCCAGTGCTCAGACTCAGTCCCATCCCCGCACGGAGGTCAGCGTGTGCCCAGTGCTCAGACTCAGTTCCATCCCCACATAGGGTCAGCGTGTGCCCAGTGCTCAGACTCAGTCCCATCCCCACACGAGGACAGCGTGTGCCCAGTGCTCAGACTCGTTCCCATCCCCACACAAGGTCAGCATGTGCCCAGTGCTCAGACTCAGTCCCATCCCCGCACGAGGACAGCGTGTGCCCAGTGCTCAGACTCAGTCCCATCCCCACACGAGGACAGTACGGGGTCCCGCATGCGGACTTGCTTCCATCCCCACACGGAGGTCAGTGTGCGCCACCACCGCCGAGTACCGTCCACCCGCTATGACAGTACAGCACGGGCCTTCCAAGCCACAGAGCCACGGGGAAGCTGGTCCTCCTGGACTGTGTGTGGCTGCCTTGGAGGCAGCTGTGTTCTGTGGAGTGAGCAGCGGCCGCGGGCGAAGCAGGAGTGAAGACAGAGGAGGCAGCCGACTCTCCTGGAGCGCGGCAATGGTGAGTTTCGGCCAAGCTGCTGTTCTCAGAGGACAGGATTTCCTTCCAAAGGCAAGACGGCCGGCAGTGTGGGGAAGAAGGTAGGGGACACGAGTTTGCTCAGAATAAACCTGTGCGTTCATGAACATATATACATATATATATATATATTTTTTTTTTCTTTTATTTTTGAGATGGAATTTCACTGTTGTTGCCCAGGCTGGAGTGCAATGGTGCGATCTTGGCTCGCCACAACCTCCACCTCTCAGGTTGAAGCAATTCTCCTGCCTCAGCCCCCCGAGTAGCTGGGGCTACAGGTGCCCGCCACCACGCCTGGCTAATTTTGTATTTTTAGTAGAGACAGGGTCTTACCACGTTTGTCAGGCTGGTCTCAAACTCCTGACCTCAGGTGATCCACCTGCCTCGGCCTCCCAAAATGCTGGGATTATAGGCGTGAGCCACCGCACCTGGCCACGAGCATATTTTTATCTGGGATTCTCCCAGGAGGTGGACTTGCCCTTCTCTGCCTTCCCTGGTGGCCTCTCAGACTCGAAGGGCGGCGCTGTGTCTCCACACCCTGGCACAGGTAGGAGTCCTGGGTCCCACGAGCTTCCTGCTAGAGCTGGGTCGGCAGAACCCCGGGAGGAGGTGCGGGCGGCTTCTTTCCTGCTCAGCATGAGTCTCTGGAGGGAGGTGCTTCCCGCCCACCCCGACTGGGCTCAGAATGGGTGGGGCCATCCTGATCCCAGGGAGCACATCAGTGCCCGTCCCCATATGGCTGCCCAGTCGGCACTGGCTGCTTCCTTGAGAGGCTGCTTGTGTCCAATGTGGGCACAGGACACTTCCCCATCGCTAGTACCTCACCCGAACCCCGTCTACACCACACGGACAGCCCAGGTGGCTGCAGGGTGCATGGGAGGAAAAACCCTCACCATGTCATTTCTGCCACACTCCAGGCTGTCTCTGGGGAGGGTGTGCTGTCAGAGACACAGGCTTTAAGCTTGAGTGTTTACCACAAAACACCTCCTCATCCGCATAAATGACCAGACACACATACGCGTCACGCATGCTTACTGCACGGCTGCCTCCTGTGAGCCAGCCACCCGTCGGGACAGCAGGACGCCTCCCTCGCCACCAGCCTCTGCTGCCCTCTCCTCCCCCAGGCTGCTGCTCCCTGAGGATGGTGTCCAGGCCCCTTGGTCCATTGCAGTGGCCCCCGACACACAGTAGGTGCTTAGTCAGTATCTGCCAGTTGGCTGACGGGATGTATTATAGTTTGCTTTTCTTCTAAATACAAAGCTTATAAATCACAACAGCTTCTGTTTTTAGAGCTCTTTAGGATTAAACACCCCAGGCCTCATAGAAACTGGTCTGAACACTAAATGGTGAGCGGGAGGTTGCAGTCAGTAGGTGAACGGGATTTCACGCAGGTCTGCAGCTCCCCAGGTTGGTTTCTGAAGCTAGACAAGATTCCACTCTCACTGCTCTGACCTGTAACGCTTCCTGTGGGCTGGCAAGAGGTGAGGGCAGCGTGCACCGGGGGTGCTGGGTCGGCGGCTGCGCCGCTGCGCACGAGGCTGGGTGGCATCTCAGTGATGCCAGGCTGGTCCCTTGACCGGCTCCAAAGGGCTGAGGCAGGGACACAGTGACGGAGAGACGGCCTCGGCCCCGGCGGACCCTGGTCCTGCCTGCCGCAGTGATGCTGGGCTGGAGGCGAGGGTGAGCTGACCGAGCTCCTCTGTTTCATCAGAGCACACAAGGCCTCGTCTGAGGGTTCTGGGAGTGCTACCCACAACGACGTTTGTTATTCATGAATCAACACTGCGAGTCTGTTTCCCTCCGAAACTGGTTGGGAACACGTCTGGGATCCCTTTCCTTGCTCCCTGCGGGGTGGGTCATGACTCAGGCAGAGGGCAGAACCTTCCCTGGAACCTGCTGTACACACAGAGGGTGACTGAGGCGGACACCGGGGCCGCACGGCCCTCGCCCTCCTCATCCGTCAGCCGCTTAGCGCATCCTGTGCAGCGGAAACACGAGACGGTGCCTCTCCCGCCCCACACGAGTCACCCCGGAGAGCTGCTGGCTTCTTACGTGTCCGTTTTCCGGCAATGACACCTCGATAGGTAGCAGGTGCTCAGTCATGTTTGTGGAAATAATTGAAGGTTAAAGACGCTGTAATAGCAGCCACGGTTCATTCTGTGCCTGCGATGCGCTCGGGCCGCGTGAATGACCTCATCTAGTCCTTACGGCCGGGGTATTTCAAGGATGACAGCATGGCCCCAACTACAGATTCGGAGGCTCCAAGAAGTTAAGGAACATGTTTCAGGTCACACGGTGACAGAGGACAACACAGCTGATGCTCACTGGGGTGCAGAGGTCCCCAAGCCTGCACTGCAGGAAAGGAAGACACTGGTCCCCGAGCCTGCGCTGCAGGAAAGGAAGACACTGGCTCCTTGATGCTTGGGCCGGGGATGGCATCGCAGAGGGGACAGTCCCAAGAGGGCCTTCCTGGAGGGGGCGAGTCTACTGTAGAGGGGGACACGCCGGGAAGGAGGAGGGGAGGGCTCTCCAGACCCCGAGGATGGGATGGTTCCCCCACCTGTAACCCGGGCCTCCCCTGCCCCAGGGCAGGTACGCACAGGTCAGCACGGCCAGTTCCCCCGTCTGTAACCCTGGCC
>NW_022444173.1:0-3354 GCF_009761245.1 Sapajus apella
CTGCAAGTGGACAGCTGTCACTCCTGCAAACGCCGCACGTGACGTGGCTGTGGTCCTGGTCCCCGGGTGCTCTGACAGTCTGATGGGTTCCCAGTGGGGGAAACTGGCATCTCAGGACAGCACTTTCCCTGACCAACCCACACCTCCATGCTGTGAAGCACCTGGAATCTCACCACACAATGGGCTTTGGAAACATCTGTTTTAAAAAATAATGGTAATGGCCAGGCGCGGTGACTGACTCCTGTCATCCTTGCACGTTGGGAGCGAGACCGAGGCGGGTGGATCACGATGTCAGGAGTTCGAGACCAGCCTGGCCAACATGGTGAAACCCAGTGTCTACTAAAAATACAAAAACTAGCTGGGCGTGGTGGCGGGCGCCTGTAATCCCAGCTACTCGGGAGGCTGAGGCAGGAGAGTCGCTTGAACCCGGGAGGTGGAGGCTGCAGTGAGCTGAGATCGTGTCATTGCACTCCAGCCTGGGCCACAGAGTCAGAGTCCGTCTCAAAAAAATAAAATAAAATAAAATAATGTATTCTAGCCTGGGATACAGAGTGAGACTCTGTCCTAAAAAAAATAAATAAACTAAAGCAAAATAAAGTAAAACAGAATGTATTCCGATGGACACCGCAGCTCACAGCGGTAATCCCAGCGCTTTGGGAGGCTGGGACGGAAGCTTCCCTAGAGGCCAGGAGTTCAGGACCAGCTGAGATCACACGTTGCACCCCAGTGTGGCCAGCAGAGCAGAGGAGATGAGAAAGCGTTTTCCCCAGGGGCCCTGTGTGTCCTTTGCTGTGGTGACTTCTGTCATGTGCCGTGCCCAAGACCACGGCCACCATTCACAGGCCACGGACAAGACACGAGCCGGGCGTGAGTTACGTGGCAGCCGGGCCTCTGAAGCAGTTGCGAGGGTGTCTGGCAATTAAAAATAATTGGCAGACGCGCCTCGTGCGGCCCTTGCGAGGATGCCAGCCACGGTATAATCATGTTTCATCAGCCACGCCGGGCCCTGCGCGCTCCGTAGGGCTCCCACAATTAAACACAACCGTGAAGCAGAGAGCAGAGAGGAGCGTGAAGAAAACACCCGCTCTGATTAGCATAGCGTGTAATTGCCAGTTCATTAGCTAATTGATTTCTTATTAGTGACAGGCGCAGGCTCTGCTAGAGGCACTGCGGGCGCAATTACCGGCGTTGACAGCAGCAGGGCGATGCTCATTTTGCGGGAAAACGCTTCTGCCCTCGAAGGCGCCTGCTTCGCTTTAGGCGATTTCACTTCACTTTATTTTATTTTTCTTGCTAATGTTGGCTTAACCTTCAAATCAAAAATTCTCCCCCCTCCCCGGGGCCTGGACGGATTTAATCGCAGTGTTAAATGCAGAGAAATCGGTGGCTGTCATCCAGTGTGACGGCTGCTGCCTCCTCTTCGCCACGTTGCATGTCAGCTGCTTTGCTGGGTCCCCGGAAAAGCCACTGGTCTTCCCGGGTGCAAATAATCTCTAGGCAACGGGGATTTCTCCGGCTTCAAATGGCACGAGGGTTGCACTTTGCAACATGCAGATGAACACGTGTGAGGGTGACCACGCATAGGTTTAAATTCCTCAGGGGGATTTGCTGAGGTCTCAAATTCGGAAGCGGCCGGCTCTTTCCACAGCACGGAAATGCGTTTCCTAAGGCATCGGGCGTGGACGAGCTGCTTCGCCCTCAGCCTGCACTCTTCCGTCGGGAAGCCGAGGGCTTTTGGGGTTTTGTTTGTTTGTTTTGTTATATGTTAACTTCTGGGGTACACGTGCAGGTTGTGCAGGATTGTTACACGGGGACACGCGTGCCGTGGGGGTCTGCCGCATCCATCCCCCCATCATCCACATTAGGTATTTCTCCTAATGCTCTCCCTCCCCAATGTCCCCACCCCCTGCTCTCCCTCCCCTAGCTCCCCCCACCCCCTGACAGGTCCCGGTGTGTGATGTTCCCCTCCCTGTGTCCGTGTGTTCTCATTGTTCAACACCCACCTATGAGTGAGAACATGCGGTGTTTGGTTTTCTGTTCTTGTATCCGTTTGCTGAGAATGATGGTTTCCAGTTTCATCCATGTCATTGCAGAGGACGTGAACTCATCCTTCTTCATGGCTGCGTAGTATTCCATGGTGTCTCTCTGCCACATTTTCTTTGTCCAGTGTATCACGGATGGGCATTTATGGGATCTTTAAAGAGATGACTAAAGTGAAATGAGGCCATTAAGCTGGACCCTGACCCTATAGGACGGGTGTATTCTGACTTATTTTTCTCGTTTATTTTGGTTTTGTTTGTTTTGTGTTTTTGGTTTTTTGTGGGTTTGGTTTTTATTTTTGTTTTTTTGGTTTTTTGGTTTTTTTTTTTTAGGCAAAGTCTAAGTCTGTCACCCAGACTGGACAGACTGGAGTGCAGTGGCCTGATGTCCACTCACTGCGACCTCTGCCTCCCCGGTTCAAGCAATTCTCCTGCGTCAGCCTCCCGAGTAGCTGGGACCACAAGCGCTCACCACCACGCCTGGCTAATTTTTGTATTTTTAGTAAAGACGGGGTTTCACCATGTTGGCCAGGCTGGTCTCGAACTCCTGACCTTGTCATCCATCCACCTCGGCCTCAAAAAGTGCTGGGATTACAGGCGTGAGCCACCGGGCACAGCCTGTTGTGTGTGTGTGTGTGTGTGTGTGTGTGTGTGTGGTTTTTTTGTTTTTTGTTTTTGTTTTTTTTGATGACTTTAGAGACTACCTGTGAATAGATTCATCCAGTATCTCACTCTGTTGCCCAGACTGGACTGAAATCTCAGTGACACAGCGAGATCCTGTCTCAAAGAACTATTTGATGTACGGAAAAATGAATGAACGAAGACACAGAAGGGCAGACGAAGGGGTCGGTATCGAAGAACAAAGGTGTCGCTGAAGATGTGTGTCTAGATTATCACCATCTCGCTTTTAAAAGGCTGGGGTTCGTCACCACATTTCTGCAGTGTCATCCAAGAACTCCATATTCCCTTCTTAATGGAGAAATATAGCAAGGTGCTTCAAGCCACACAAAGTTTAACTGTGTGTTTTGTCACAAGGGCAATTTTTAAACAGGAGAAAACTCTTCTTCCCTTATTTCTCATTAAAAGTAGGATAAGTATTTTCTCTTAAAAACCTTGTATTTTCTTCGCCTGAGGAAATAAACAAGAAGGGCTGAAATTTCCTCGGAAAGCGAATCCGCTGGTGCAGCCGGAGAAATCTCTGTATAAGCAGAAAATAAACTCGGACAGAAGCAAGAGCCACTTAATTAATATCCTGACCTGCACGGGCTCGGGTGGAGACGCGGTGAAGGTGGAGCATTGAATCCTGAGGTTGCAC
>NW_022444174.1:0-3354 GCF_009761245.1 Sapajus apella
GGCAAGACTGGAGAAAAAAGGGTAAAAAGGAACGAACAAAGTCTCCAAGAAATGTGGGACTATGTGAAAAGACCTAATCTACGTTTGATAGGCGTACCCGAATGCGATGAAGAGAATGAATCCAAGCTGGAAAATACTCTGCAGGATATTATCCAGGAAAACTTCCCCAACCTAGCAAGGCAGGCAAACATTCAAGTCCAGGAAATACAGAGAACACCACAAAGATATTCGTCAAGAAGAGCAACCCCAAGGCACATAATCGTCAGATTCACCAGGGTCGAAATGAAGGAGAAAATACTAAGGGCAGCCAGAGAGAAAGGTCGGGTTACCCACAAAGGGAAGCCCATCAGACTCACAGCAGATCTCTCAGCAGAAACCTTACAAGCCAGAAGAGAATGGGGGCCGATATTCAACATCCTTAAAGAAAAGAACTTTCAACCCAGAATCTCCTATCCAGCCAAACTAAGCTTCATAAGTGAAGGAAAAATAAAATCCTTTGGGAACATGCAAGTACTCAGAGATTTCGTCACCACCAGGCCAGCTCTACAAGAGCTCCTGAAAGAGGCTCTACACATATAAAGGAACAACAAGTACCAGCTCAACTAAAGGGCAAAACAGCCAGCTAGCACAAAATGGCAGTATCAAATTCACACATAACAATATTAACCCTAAATGTAAATGGACTAAATGCCCCAATCAAAAGACACAGACTGGCAAATTGGATAAAAAGACAAAACCCATCGGTGTGCTGTATCCAGGAAACCCATCTCACATGCAAGGATACACAAAGGCTCAAAATAAAGGGATGGAGGAAGATTTACCAAGCAAATGGAGAGCAAAAAAAAGCAGGAGTTGCAATTCTCATCTCTGATAAATTAGACTTTAAAGCAACAAAGATCATAAGAGACAAAGAGGGACATTACATAATGGTAAAAGGATCAATGCAACAAGAAGAGCTAACGATCCTAAATATATACGCACCCAATACAGGAGCACCCAGATACATAAGGCAAGTTCTTAATGACTTACAAAGGGACTTAGACTCCCACACAATAATAGTGGGAGACTTTAACACCCCATTGTCAACATTAGACAGATCAACCAGACAGAAAATTAACAAGGATATCCAGGACTTGAACTCAGACCTGGACCAAGCAAACCTAATAGACATTTACAGAACTCTCCACCCCAAAGCCACAGAATATACATTCTTCTCAGCACCACATCACACCTACTCTAAAATTGACCACATAATTGGGAGTAAATCACTCCTCAGCAAATGCAAAAGAACGGAAATCGTAACAAACAGTCTCTCAGACCACAGTGCAATCAAGTTAGAACTCAGAATTCAAAAACTAACTCAGAACCACACAGCTTCATGGAAACTGAACAACTTGCTCTTGAATGTTGACTGGATAAACAATGAAATGAAGGCAGAAATAAAGATGTTCTTCGAAACCAACGAGAATGAAGACACAACATACCAGAATCTCTGGGACACATTTAAAGCAGTCTCTAGAGGAAAATATATAGCAATAAGTGCCCACATGAGAAGCAAGGAGAGATCAAAAATTGACACCCTATCGTCAAAACTGAAAGAGCTAGAGGAGCAAGATCAAAAAAACTCAAAGTCTAGCAGAAGACAAGAAATAGCTAAGATCAGAGCAGAACTGAAGGAGATAGAGACACAAAAAACCCTTCAAAAAATCAATAAATCTAGGAGCTGGTTTTTTGAAAAGATCAACAAAATAGACAGACCACTAGCCAGATTAATAAAAAAGAAAAGAGAGAATAACCAAATTGATGCAATAAAAAACGATAAAGGTGATATCACCACAGATTCCACAGAAATTCAAACCATCATCAGAGATTATTACAAACAACTCTATGCACACAAACTAATAAACCTGGAAGAAATGGATAAATTCCTGGACACTTGCCTCCTGCCAAGCCTAAACCAGGAAGAAGCCGAAACCCTGAACAGACCCATAACAAGGTCTGAAGTTGAGGCAGCAATTAAGAGCTTACCACCCAAAAAAAGCCCAGGTCCAGATGGGTTCACAGCTGAATTCTACCAGACATACAAAGAGGAGCTGGTACCATTTCTTCTGAAACTATTCCAAACAATACAAAAAGAGGGAATTCTTCCCAAATCATTTTATGAGACCAACATCATCCTGATTCCAAAACCCGGCAGAGACTCAACAAGAAAAGAAAACTTCAGGCCAATATCCATGATGAACATAGATGCAAAAATCTTCAATAAAATACTGACAAGCTGATTGCAACAGCACATCAAAAAGCTTATCCACCATGATCAAGTAGGCTTCATCCCGGGGATGCAAGGCTGGTTCAACATACGCAAGTCTATAAACGTAATTCACCACATAAACAGAACCAAAGACAAAAACCACATGATTACCTCAATTGATGCAGAGAAGGCCTTTGACAAAATTCAACAGCCCTTTATGCTAAAAACACTCAGTAAGCTCGGTATCAATGGAACGTATCTCAAAATAATAAAAGCTATTTATGACAAACCAACAGCCAATATCATACTGAATGGGCAAAAACTGGAAGCATTCCCCTTGAAATGTGGCACCAGACAAGGATGCCCGCTCTCACCACTGCTATTCAATATAGTATTAGAAGTTCTAGCCAGAGCAATCAGGCAAGAAAAAGAAATAAAGGGCATTCAAATAGGAAAGGAGGAAGTCAAATTGTCTCTATTTGCAGACGACATGATTGTATATCTAGAAGACCCCATCGTCTCATCCCCAAACCTCCTGAAACTGATAAGCAAGTTCAGCAAAGTCTCAGGATACAAAATCAATGTGCAAAAATCACATGCATTCCTATACACCAGTAACAGACTTAAAGAGAGCCAAATCAAGAACAAACTTCCATTCACAATTGCCACAAAGAGAATAAAATACCTAGGAATACAACTAACAAGGAATGTAAAGGACCTCTTCAAGGAGAACTACAAGCCACTGCTTAACGAAATAAGAGAGGACACAAACAGATGGAGAAACATCCCATGTTCATGGTTAGGAAGAATCAATATCGTGAAAATGGCCATACTGCCCAAAGTAATTTACAGATTCAATGCTATCCCCATCAAGCTACCAATGACCTTCTTTGCAGAACTGGAAAAAACCACCTTAAACTTCATATGGAACCAAAAGAGAGCCCGCATAGCCAAGTCAATTCTAAGCAAAAAGAACAAAGCGGGGGGGCATCACACTACCAGACTTCAAACTATACTACAAGGCTACAGTAATCAAAACAGCATGGTACTGGTACCAAAACAGAGATATAGACCAATGGAACAGAACAGAGGTCTCGGAGGCA
>NW_022444175.1:0-3354 GCF_009761245.1 Sapajus apella
TGTGTGTGTGTGTGTCTGTGTGTGTGTGTAACTTTCTGCTTTTCCAATACTTTCCCTGCTGTTTTTCCATCAATAGCGCTATAATCACAAGTTAGCACAGTCATAATCGCTATCAGGGACCTGGCTTCCGCTGGGGAGCAGTAGCAACAAGTTCCCTATTTTCGTGTGTTTACATAAATGTAGATCTGTTCTTCCTTGAGCCGATGTGGAAAATAAGTATTTTTGAGGGAGACTCAATTCAATAATTTCACGTGTTGCATTATAAATACACAAAATTATCCCAAGTTTTATCCTTTTATTTTGTAAGCTGCATTACAATAATTATTTCCCACTATTTTGGAAATAGACTGATTTTAAATATATTACCATTTCGTAGTCTCTTATTGGCTAATCTGACTTTTAATTCAGAGATTTATATGTTAGCTAAATACATGTTGCAAGAATGTTTACTGTCATAATGAATAAATGAGTGAATGAATGAATAAGGTCAAAATCACTATTGTGGAATCTATATGCATATTGATGTCCAATCTAATTGAAAAGCACTCACTTAGAACACATCTCATTGCTAGCTTGGAAATTGACTACACGATATATTTCATTCAACTCTGCATCTTGTTAGAGACCTGAAAATATGTTATTTTTCAACTGCCAAGCCAAATCTTTATAAACTTTATGGTTATAGTTGTTATAGTAAAACCAAATGTTGTTCTTTCTGATGAGCTTTCCCAAGAAAATTTTAAAATTTCTTAATTAAATCTATTTTTATCATTGTGCCTTCTTAAAAATTCAGTGATTTCCTTCAGAATTAAAAGTTTCAAACATAATTCTAGAGAAGGCAGTTTCCTAATTGTTGGTATGACTATTCTGTTAGCCAAAAAAAAAAATAAAAAAAAAAAAAAAAAAAAAAAATGGCCTGTAGAGGTCCTTCCAATCCTGTAGCTACAAACCTCTACAGAAAAGATCCCATCTTAAGTAATCTGACAAGTTACAGGGAAAGAAAAAAACTACTGCCCTCCTAGACAGTAAGAGCTGTATTTCAAACATTTTCCTTCCTATTTGTCCCAGAAATTAATTTCTCAATAGAAGAAAACAAATCCAACTAATCAACTTACTTTTCCCGTGTTTGATCATGTACTAACCTGTAACTTACAGTATGTTCAAGATTCCTTCCTTCTTTTCTTTCTTCAGTAGACACAACTGAACAATTGGTTCTATCCAGTGATTAAAAATTAATGTTTAGAATAGAAAATAAAATTCTACTTATCAATTAAAAATAATGTTTTGTTGTGTTCAAAAAATAATACTAAACAGAGACTCATGTTTTTAACAGTAAACGCTTATTTGGTATCTACTGTTGGCTTTTGTTGTTGCTTTTCTTTTTAACTTTAGATGTAGTACTATTGTTGCTCTCAGAAAACTGTTTGGCTAGCAAGGACTGTTTGCAAAATCCCCAGTGTAGCAATAGCAGAGCTGAGATCACTTTACCCAACTTGTGTCAGGTATTCCTCATGACAAGAGTGCCAGCAGGGTGGGTCAAGCTTATAGTCATATTAAGAGGAAGTTTAATCCTCTTCTTCCCCAACATTAATATGATGCAGCAGTTTCTCTTTCCACAGGGTGCAATTAATAATTTCTCATTCAAACAGCTGAGACACAACACTACCATTAGTCAGCGTTTCTGCAACAGCTGAGTCATCTATTTCAATTTAGTGTCAATTAGGCTAATTAGTGGTTAGCAGCTCAGGCTGCCCTTCAATCATTTGGAAATAGCTCTCTAAAAAGTCAGGCACTTGCTTTAAAATTTTCTCACATACTGATGATACATGTCTTGACTGCTAAGACAGAAGCTTTAGGCTGCAAAGATGATATTTGGCCACAACATTTATCTGCCCACTGTCACAAAATAGAGTCTTTCTTGGCCACCCACTAATTCTATGGCCTCTTGTAAGCCACAGCAGTTGAGGCACAATTTCTTGGCCACTGATATAACTGAATCCTATTATCTTGGTCGGTGTGTGCTTTCCCCCAAGGGCATATGTACCTGTTAAAACACTATTTCTTTTGGCTGTGATTCTAAACCCAGGCAGAAGGGATTAGGAAACTGGCTTTTAATTGTGCTTGCCTTTTTCTTTTGTGAACAGCAATCATTCTGTAACCCCTTTTTGTGATATGAGAATGAACACTGGATTAAAGCATATTTTTGATTCCTCACTAACCATTCTAGTCTGTCAGGCACCTTGTTTAAGCTGGTGGGTGTACTTCTCAGCAGCTCAGCTCTGGCAGGAGGCAAACATTGAGCAATTTCAAAGCAAATCTAGTTCCTACTCTTAGAAAAGGTCACTAGGAACAAGTTTATGGAGATAATTCAAAGAACTACTCAGTGTTGTTCATTTAGTTATCAAATTCAAATCTTTAAAGTTTTGACAGAGCAATGATTTCCTTCATAAGATTTAAACACTCATAATACCTAAATAAAGAGCCTGCATAATTTGCAGAAAAGCATAAGGTAGTTCTTCTGTAAATAAAATCTTCATTGAAATATATCTTTTCACAATGAAGGTGGTGTTACTATTATTTTTAAAATTGTAATATATGCTGACATGACATCATATAAGAAAATTTCAATTTAAATAATCTCCTAATATGTCCTATCCTAATAGTTTAGATTTTTTCTATTGTATTATTTATGTTATCAATATTTTGATTCTAAGAAATTGAATCTCATGTTATAAGACTACACATCAATATACCTTGGAAATGCAAAAGAAATTTCAAGGAGTTGATATAGAGAATTTGCTAATTAAATATTAATAATGACTTAGTAAAACATCTAAGTAGTGAATCTTATGCCAAATTTTATGCAAATAATATTCCAAATATATCACTAACACAACAAATTTATATATAGAATCTTATCTGTGATGCAAGTTAAGTATAATCTATACTTTCACTTTATAAATACCACTTTTATTTTATCTATATGTTTATAGTCTACATAATTTGTATAAAATATATTTATATATCCTATAGTGTTCAGTTATGTGTGAATTTTTTAATATACATTTGAATTTACATAGTATAACCAAATTAAAAGAATTTTAAGCACTCAGATATTTTTAATGGTGACATCTATTGTAGCTATGTGACCAGTGAAAATCTGATAAATAAAAGGACCCATTTTCACTAAACATTGGCTCAGCAAATTAAATCATAAAATGCACTGAATGATCTTATAATTTCTTAATATTCACTTAAAAGCATTTCTGATAGTTTTTGTTTTAAATTAATCATCAGAAGACAAATTTGTTTTTTACATTAGCAATATAAATACTTAAAAATATTCAAATATTT
>NW_022444176.1:0-3353 GCF_009761245.1 Sapajus apella
TAAACCACAGGAGAAATGTCTATTTCAACCTTCTCTGCTGTGTGTTCATTCACCTTAAGAAGTTGCATCTACGATTTGATTCAGCGGGTTAGAAACACATTTCTTCTAAAAGGTGCGTTTGGATATTCCTGATTCATGGGAATGTGGGATGTAATCAGAAATATCTGGCTCTAAAACAAAACGGAGCTATGTAGCAGAATGATTGTGAAGGCGTATATTCAACTTAGAGAGTTAAACAGATGTGTGAATGTAGCAGTTCAGAAACCGTTTCTTTGGAGAATCTGGAAAGAGATATTTCCAGCCATGTAGAGGCACGTAAGAATTACAGCAAAGATCGTGTCTAAACTACATGAGAAACGTCTGATTTAAACTTCTCTGCTGTGTGTTTGTTCACCTTAGGAAGATGCAACTATGATTAGATTCAGCGAGTTAGAAACACTTTTCTTCTAAAAGCTGCTTTTGCATATTCCTGAGTGAATGGGAGTATAGGATGTCATGAGAAATATCTGGTTCTAAAACAAAAGCGGAGCTATGTAGCGGAATGATTGTCAAGGTGTATGTTCAACGTAAAGAGTTAAACAGATGTGTGAACGTAGCATTTGAGAAACCCTTGCTTTGGAGAAATTGGAAAGAGATATTTCCAGCAATAAACAGCCTCATAAGAATTAGCAGTAAGATCGAATCTGAACCAGAGGAGAAATGGGTGTTTCAAACTTCTCGGCTGTGTGATAGTTCACCTTTGGGAGTTGCATCTATGATTAGATTCAGCGAGTTAGAAACACGTTTCTTCTAAAAGCTGAGTTTGGATATTCCTGAGTCATTAGGAGTATAGGATGAAATGAGAAATATCTGGGCCTAAAATAAAAACGGAGCTATATAGCAGAATGATTGTCAAGGCGTATATTCAACTTAGAAAGTTAAACAGATGTGTGAATGTAGCAGTTCAGAAACCCTTTCTTTGGAGAATCAGGAAAGAGATATTTCCAGCCATATACAGGCACATAAGAATTAGCGGTAAGATCGAGTCTAAAAAACAGGAGAAACGTCTGTTTTAAACTTCTCTGCTGTGTGTTCGTTCTCCTTAGGAAGTTGCATCTATTTTTAGATACAGCGAGTCAGAGACACGTTTCTTCTAAAAGCTACGTTTGGATATTCCTGAGTCCATGGAAGTATAGGAAGTAATAAGAAATACCTGGCTCTAAAACCAAAACAGGGCTATGTAGCAAAAAGATTGTAAAGGTGTATATTCAACTTTCAGAGTTAAAGAGATGTGTGAATGTAGCAGTTGAGAAATCCTTTCTTTGGAGAGTTTGGAAAGAATTATTTCCAGCCATATACAGGCTCTTAAGAATTAGCGATAAGATCGAATCTAAACCACAGGAGAATGGTCTGTTTCAAACTTCTCTGCTGTGTGTTCGTTCACCTTAAGAAGTTGCATCTATGTTTTGATTCAGCGGGTTAGAATCACTTTTCTTACAAAAGCTGCGTTTGGATATTCCTGATTCATGGGAGTACAGGATGTAATGAGAAATATCTGGCTCTAAAACAAAAACGGAGCTATGTACCAGAATTATTGTAAAGGAGAATATTCGCCTTACAGAGTTAAACAGATTTGTGAATGCAGCAGTTGGGAAATCCTTTCTTTGCAGAATCTGGAAAGAGATATTTCCAGGAATATACAGGCTCATTAGAATTAGCGGTAAGATCGCGTCTAAACCACAGGAGAATCGTCTGTTTCAAACTTCTCTTCAGTGTGTTCGTTCACCTTAGGACGTTGCATCTATGATTAGATTCAGCGAGTTAGAAACAAGTTTCTTCTAAAAGCTGCGTTTGGATATTCCTGATTGAATGGGCGTATACTGTGTAATGAGAAGTGTCTGGCTCTAAAACAAAAACGGAGCCATGTAGCTGAATTATTGTCAAGGTGTATATTCAACTTACAGTGGTAGAAAGATAAGTGAATGTAGCAGATCAGAAACCCTTTCTTTCGAGAATCTGGAAAGAGATATTTCCCGCGATATACATGATCAGAAGATTTACCAGTGAGATCGCGTCTAAACAACAGGAGAAACGTCTGTTTCAAACTTCTCTGCTGTGTGTTCGCTCACCTAAGGAAGTTGCATCTATGATTAGATTCAGCGAGTTAGAAACACGTTTCTTCTGAAAGCTACGTTTGGATATTCCTGAGTGAATGGGAATATAGGATGTAATGAGAAATATCTGGCTCTAAAACAAAAACGGAGCTGTGTAGCAGAGTGATTGCCAAGGTGTGTATTCAACTTACAGAGTTAAATAGATATGTGAATGTAGAAGTTCAGAAACGCTTTCTTTGGAGAATCTGGAAAGAGACATTTACAGTCATATACAGGCTCATAAGAATTACTGGTAAGATCGAATCTAAACCACAGGAGAAACGTCTGTTTCAAACTTCTCTGCTGTGTGTTCGTTCAACTTAGGACGTTGCATCTATGATTAGATTCATCGAGTTACAAACACGTTTCTTCTAAAAGCTGCGTTTGGATATTATTGAGTTAATGAGAGTGCAGGATATAATGAGAAATATCTGGCTCTAAAACAAAAATGGGGCCATGTATCACAATGATTGTCCAGGTGTATATTCAAGTTACAGAGTTAAAAAGATGAGTGAATGTAGAAGTTCAGAAACCCTTTCTTTGGAGAATCTGGAAAGAGATATTTCCAGTCATATACAGGATCATAAGAATTACAGGATGTAACGAGGAATATCTGGCTCTAAAACAAAAACGGAGCTATGTAGCAGAATGATTGTCAAGGTGTATATTCAACTTACAGAGTTCAACAGAAGTGTGAATGTAGCAGTTCAGAAACCCTTTCTTTGTAGAATCTGTAAAGAGATATTTCCAGCTATACACAGGCTCATGAGAATTAGTGGTAAGATCGCGTGTAAACCATAGGAGAAGCGACTGTTTCAAACTACTATGCTGTGAGTTCGTTCACCTTAGGAAACTGCATCTATGTTTAGATTCGTCGAGTTAGAAACACGTTTCTTCTAAAAGCTGCGTTTGGATATATTGGAATGAATGGGAGTATAGGGTGTAACGAGAAATATCTGGCTCTAAAACAAAACGAAGATATGTAGCAGAATGACTGTAAAGGTGTATTTTCAACGTACAGACTTGCACAGATGTGTGAATGTAGCAGTTCAGAAACGCTTTCTTTGGAGAATCTGGAAAGAGATATTTCCAGGAATATACAGACTCATAAGTATTAGCGGTAAGATGGCGTCTAAACCACAGGAGAAATATCTCTTTCCAACTGCTCTTCTGAGTGTTCGTTCACATTAGGAAGTTGCATCTATGTTTAGATTCAGCGAG
>NW_022444177.1:0-3351 GCF_009761245.1 Sapajus apella
TTTCTCCTGTGTTTTAAACGCAGTCTTACTTCTAGTTCTTATATGCCTGTATATGGCTGGAAATATCTGTTTCCAGATTCTCCAAAGAAAGGATTTCTGAACCGCTGCACACACACATCAGTTTAACTCTGTAAGTTTATGGTAGAGCTTGACGACCATTCTGTTAGATAGCTGCGCTTTTGTTTGAGGTCAAGATATTTCTCATTACAGCCTGTAGTCTCATTCACTCTGGAATATCCAAACGCAGCATTTAGAAGAAACGTGTTTCTAACTCGCTGAATCTCAAGATAGATCCAGCATCGTAAGTTGAAAGAGCACAAAGCAGAGACGTTTGAAATAGACGTTTCTTATGTGTTTTAAACGTAGTCTTCCTGCTAGTTCTCATATGAGTGTATATGCCTGGAAATATCTGTTTCCAAATTCTCCAAAGAAAGGATTTCTGAACAGCTACACACACACATCAGTTTAACTCTGTAAGTTGATAGTAGAGCTTGACAACCATTCTGCTAGAAAGCTGCGTTTTTGTTTTAGAGCAAGATATTTCTCATTACAGCCTATAGTCTCAGTCACTCTGGAATATCCAAACCCAGCTTTTCGAAGAAACGTGTTTCTAATCCCTGAGCCTGAACATAGAGGCAACTTCCTAACGTGAGCGAACACAAAGCAGAACAGCTTGAACTAGTCGTTTCTCCTGTGTTTTAAACGCAGTCTTCCTGCTAGTTCTCATATTCCTGTATATGTCTGGAAATATCTGTTTCCAGATTCTCCAATGAAAGGATTTCGGAACTGCTGCACACACACATAAGTTTAACTCTGTAAGTTGACTCTACAGCTTCACAACCATTCTACTAGATAGCTGCGTTTTTGTTTTAGATCAAGATATTTCTCATTACAGCCTATAGTCTCTTTCACTGTGGAATATCCAAACGCAGCATTTAGAAGAAACCTGTTTCTAACTCGCTGAATCTAAACATAGATGCAACTTCCTAAGGTGAACAAACACAAAGCAGAGCAGTTTGAAATGAACGTTTCTCCTTTGTTTTAAACTCAGTCTTACTGCTAGTTCTTATATGCCTGTATATGGCTGGAAATATCTGTTTCCAGATTCTCCAAAGAAAGGATTTCTGAACCGCTGCACACACACATCAGTATAACTCTCTAAGTTGATTGTACAGGTTGACAACCATTCTGTTAAATAGCTGCGTTTTTGTTTTAGGTCAAGATATTTCTCATTACAACCAATAGTCTAAGTCACTCTATAATATCCAAACGCAGCATTTAGAAGCAACGTGTTTCTAACTCGCTGAATCTCAAGATAGATCCAGCATCCTAAGTTGAAAGAACACAAAGCAGAGAAGTTTGAAATAGACGTTTCTCATGTGTTTTAAACGCAGTCTTCCTGCTAGTTCTCATATGAGTGTATATGTGTGGAAATATCTGTTTCCAAATTCTCCAAAGAAAGGATTTCTGAACTGCTACACACACACTTCAGTTTAACTCTGTAAGTTCATAGCAGAGCTTGACAACCATTCTGCTAGGTAACTGCGTTTTTGTTTCAGAGGAAGATATTTCTCATTACAGCCTATAGTGTCTTTCACTCTGGACTACCCAAACGCAGCATTTAGAAGAAACTTGTTTGTGGAGACCGGACCCAAGATGGCCGTTTAGGAACAGCTCAGGATAGCAACTCCCAGTGAAAGCGCAGGGGGTGAGTGGACGCCGCGTTTTTATTGTCCACAGAGTAAGAAATTCCCGGGCAGAGGTGCTCCACGGTCTCCAGCGCGGCTGTTTCGGCCAGGGCGCCTGTGCCGGCCGGCGCCGCTGCTTTGCCCCGCGCGGCTGCTTTGTGTGCGCCCCGGAGCCGCGGTTCTCCGTATAAAATACACTGGTCTGGGGGCCCTTTTGGCTGGCGATTCGAGCCACGGAAAGTCGCCCGTACGCCGGCTCAAAAAGGGGACTGAGTAGAGAACCAGGACAGTAGATTCCAGGGGAAAAAAAAAAAAAAAAAAGCGCCACAAACCTCAGTGCCGCTGTTTAAGCCAGCACAGTGAGTGGCCGCAGGGGAAAACAAACAGACCCCGGCGCCTCTTCAACAGGCAACTGGAACACCAACTTAATAAAGGCTCTCAGGCAGGGAGCCACTAGATCAGGCTCGGCTGGTCACACCCCCACAAAAGTACAGCAATCAGAAACTCTGGATTGAGACGTTCACAGCAAGCGCAGCTGAACCCGGGTCGGTCCAGCTCTGTGGGGGAGGGGCGTCCGCCATTACCAAGGCAGCCCGCCATTGCCAAGGCAACCCGCCGTTGCTGAGGCAGCCCGCCGTTGCCAAGGCAACCCGCCACAGCAGAGACTCCGCCCCAACAGAGGCGGGCCACCATCCCCAAAGCAGTTCTAACTACACCCATATAAACAGGACTGCAGGGAAGTTCATTGGGCAGTGGGGCGGAGCCCACAACAGCTCAGCAAAGCTGCTATAGGCCGACAGTGACTAGGCTGCCTCCTTGCTGGGCTGCGCAGGTCTGAAGGAAAAAAAAAAAAAAAAAAAAGGCGGCAGCATAACGGAAACTCATAAATAAAGCCCTAAATCCCTGGGACAGAGCACCTGGGAACAGAAAGCAGTTTATGAGTTCTGCTGCAGCAGACCCAAACATACCTGCCCAGCAGCTCTGAATGAACAACAGAGCTCACAGCTCACCATTTGAGCTCCTATAAAGAAGAGACCGTCTCATCAAGCAGCTCCCTGACCCCTATATATATAAAAAGACACCTCATAAAAGAGAGATCAGATTGACACTAGGCGGGTATCCTTCTGGGACAAAGATAGCAGAAGAAGAAAACTGGTAACGACCCTTGCTGTTCAGCAGCTGCTGCAGGTGAACCCCAGGCAAGCAGGGCCTGGAGTGAACCTCAGCAGACCTACAGCAGAGGGGCCAGACTGTCAGAAGGAAACCAAGAAACAGAAGTAACCTCATCATCAACAAACAGACCGTCAATCTGAAAGATTTGAGACCCAATCTGAAAGCCAGCAACCACAAAGTCGACAGGTGGATAAATACTTAAAGATGGGAAAAAACCAGCGAAAAAAGGATGAAAACACCCGAAACCAGAACACCTCCCCTCCTAAAAGGGATCACAACTCCTCACCAGCAAGGGAACAAGGTTGGAGGAAGAACGAGTGTGATGAAATGACAGAATCAGACTTCAGAAGGTGGGTAGTAAGAAACTTCTGTGAACTTAAAGAACATGTTCTAACCAAATGCCAAGAAACTAAGAACCTTGAAAAAAGATTTGACGAAATGCTAACGAGAATGGACAAAATAGAAAGGAATATAAGTGAATTGATGGAGC
>NW_022444178.1:0-3350 GCF_009761245.1 Sapajus apella
GGAGACACCATGAAGCTTCCTGAGTCATCTGTGCTCACTCATCACCACCCAGTGATTGAGGACACCCCTCCTTCTAGAAGGTTCCCAGCTAAGAGGTGAAGAAGGGGTGAAGGAAATAGGAGATCCCATCTAGAGACCCTCACAGAACAGAGCCCCTGGACCGTGGTCCCCACTTCGGGATGTGGATCTGGGTTCCAGGCGCATGCTGCCTGACCCGGCCCCGACCCCGTGGGTGTGTGGGCCACTCCCCAGCCTGGGCAGTTCCCTGTGGGCACGGGAGCGGGCAGTGCTCCCACGGCTGCCGGGCCCCTGGCCTAGCCTCCAAGGCTGAACCACGGCTCACCCCACAGGGACCAAGATGGCGAGGCGCTCAGAGCCGCCCCGTGCCCCAGGACACAGCTACAGCCCCAGCAGGACAGGGATGGGGCAGGGATGCAGGGGGACCCCTGAGGACAAACGGCAGGGCACCCTTGGTGAACTCAGTGCCATGAGGAGCGTGTGCACGGGTGTGGTGGGTGCATCCCCGTGACCCTGCCGCGCCCGCTGCCCTCACTGCCCGCTGCCCGGCTCCCGGCCTCCCTCCCGGGCTGGAGGGTGGATCTGACAGGGACGGTGTGATGCTGAGAGTCACCGTGTAGAGTGACAAGGATGGGGGCTGCTTTCAAAGCTTCTGAATGTTTGAGTGGGTCACAGTGAAGGCTCACAGACCTCGGGAGACGTGGCCTAGGCTAGGCGGGGGTCCAGCCCTCGGCAGGCGGAGGTCACACACATGTCCTCCTCCATCCCCGTCTGTTCAGTCCCCAGCCCCGCACTGAGTCTGGGTCCCAATCCCCCCCCGACACCCTGCAGCAGGTGCTTCAGAGGGGCCCTGGAACGTACACCGTGTGGGGAGGTGCTGGGGGGACTGGGGACCATGCACGGGGCCAGCCAGTGCCAGTCGAGGCGGGCGAGGGTGCAGGTCTGTGGGCCAGGCTATGCGTGTTTGAAGCCCTGCTGTGGATGGAGTCAGACGCCCACATCCTCACCCTGCCTGCTCTCTCCCCACTGGAGGCTGGGTCCCTTCTCCAGGAGCCCTGGGTTCAGTCAGAGCCCAGCCAAGTTTCCCTCCCCGGCCGGAGGCCTCCCTGGCTCGTTCACCGTCACCTCGTGGCCCCACCTCCTCACCCCTGCCAGTCTGGCCGCCCTGGGCTGCTCCCGGGCCCCCTCCCCACAGACACCGGCCACAGGTTCTCCAGGCCCTCCCACTCCACGAGCCCTGCGCCATCCTGTTGGCCTCCCAGCATCCGTCCCCGCACTCCGGCTGCTCCCTGCTGGCTGCTCTGACCATCCCCTGCTGTCCAGTCCCTCCTGGGAGACCCGAGGCAGTCCCTGGCCTCAGCCCCAGGGCTGGGGTGGCAGTGCCCAGGGTCCCGCACCCTCCCACTCCCACCTCTGGCACGGTGTTCCTCACCCCAGCCTCCCCGCCCAGTGTTCGGAGTCCCGTGTGGGTCTGTGGGGTTCCCCAAGGCTCAGAGGCCTGCCCTGGCCGGCACAGAGACAGTGAACAGGGCGAGGGCTGGGTGGTGACCCAGTGACCTGGGGGCCAGGCCTGGGAGGTGCAGGTGGGCCCGTGCTGCCTGCCCCCCAACCCAGACAGGCCCAGGCTCTGGCCCAGCCCCAGCTCGGCAGCCCCAACTGCAGGCTGAGCTCTGGCCGTTGGCTCCTGGGACGGGTGTGTTTGGGGCCTTTCCTGTGCCAGGCTTTGGGTGGGCCCTGCTTCCCCCAGGCCACCCATGAGCAGGGTACTCTCAGCTTACAGAGGGGACCCCCGAGGCAGGGCGTGGTGGGCACACACCGGTGAGCCATGGGGCTGACTGGGTCAAGGGGGCCTGTAGGCATGTGAGGGTGTGGGCATAAATGTGACACACTTAGTGTGTGGGTGTGAATAAGTGTGGAACTGTGTTTGTGAGTATATGAATGTGAGGGTGAGTGTGTGTGAGGGTGTGTGTATAGGTGTGTGGGTTGTGTGTGTGGTGTATGAGTTGTGTGTGTGTATAGGTGTAAGTGTTGTGTGTGAGTTTGTGGTATATGGGTTGTATGTGCAATAATGGCTTCTGCATGTTTGTGATCCGTGGATTGTGAGTGTGTGGTGTATGGGTGTGTATGTGTATAGGTGTATAGGTTTGGTGTAAGTGTGTGATGTATGGGTTGTGAGTATGAACGTGTATAGGTGTATGTGTTGTGTATGAGTGTGTGGTTATGGCTTGTGTGAGTGTGTATAGGTGTATGGGCTATATGTGAGTGTGTGGTTATGGTTTGTGTGTGTTTGTGGTCCATGGGTTGTGTAAGTGTGTGGTGTATTTGTTGTGTATGTATGGTGTATGGGTGTGTGAGTGTGTATATAGATGTATGGGTTGTGTGTGAGTGTATGGTATTTAGTTTGTGAGTGTGAGTGTGTGGTGTATGGATTGTGAGTGTGGTGTATGGGTGTGTGAGTGTATGAGCTGTAGGTGTGCAGTTGTGTGTGGTGTGGACAGTTGTGTGTGGTGTATGGATTCAGTGTCAGTGTGTGGTATATGGGCGTGTGTGTATAGGTATACGGATTGTGTATGCACGTGTGGTAGTTTGTGGGTGTGAGTGTGTATAGGTGTATGGGCTGAGTGTTAGTGTGAGTGTATGGGATGTGACTGGATAACCTTGTGAGTGTGTGTGTCTGTGTGGGTGTGTGGATAGGAGGTATGTGAGTGTGAGTGTAAGTGTGTGGCTGTGGGTGTCTGTGTGTCTGTGTGTGTGGATAGGAGGTATGTGAGTGTGAGTGGGAGTGTGTGTCTCTGTGTGTCTGTGTGTCTGTGGATGGGAGGTGTGTGAGTGTGTGGGTGTGAGTGTTTGTGTGTCCATGCGTCTGTGGATGGGAGGTTTGTGGTTATGAGTGTGTGGCTCTGTATGTCTGTGTGTTTGTGTGGATAGGAGGTATGTGGGTGTGAGTGTCTCTTTGGGTGTGTGTGAATAGGAGGTATGTGGGTATGAGTGTGTGTGGCCATGGGTGTCTGTGTATCTCTTTGTGTGTGGTTAGGAGGTATGTAGTGTGTGTGTGTCTCTGTGTGTGTGTGGATAGGAAGTATGTGGATGTGTCTCTGGGTGTGTGTGGATAGGAATTATGTGGGTATGAGTGTGACTGTAGGTGTCTGTGTGTCTTTGCATGTGTGTGGATAGGAGGTATGTGGGTGTGAGTGTGTGACTTTGTGTGTGTGTGGATAGGAAATATGTGGTGTGTCTCTTTGGGTGTGTGTGGATAGGAGGTATGTGGGTGTGAGTGTGAGTGTGTGGCTGTGTGTGTCTGTGTGTTTCTTTGCGTGTGTGTGGACAGGAGG
>NW_022444179.1:0-3350 GCF_009761245.1 Sapajus apella
CCAGGCTGGAGTGCAGTGGCACGATCTCGGCTCAATGCAACCTCCATTTCCCAGGTACAAGCAATTATTTTGCCTCAGCTTTCCGAGTAACTGGGACTACAGGTGCACGCCGCCATGCCCGGCTAATTTTTTGTACTTTTTTTTTTAGTAGATATGGAGTTTCACTAAGTTGCCAAGGCCGGTCACGAACTCCTGGGTTCAGACAATCTGCCCGCCTTGGCCTCCCAAAGTGCTGGGATTATAGGCATGAGCCACCGTGCCCAGCCTTAATATTTGGTTATTTTTTTAGAGACAAGGTCTCACTGTATTGCCCAGGCAGATCTCAAACTCCTGGGCTCAAGCAGTCTGTCCACCTGTGCCTCCCAAAGTCTTGGGATTACAGACGTGAGCCACTGCCCTTGGCCTGAAAATTTGTTAACTAGCTATTTAAGATTCTAGTAACTGAATTTTGAATTGGGAAATATACTCAGTTTAGAGGTTTTTTGTATGTCTATATATTGCCTTTTCTTTTTTGACAAATGCTTAGTTTCAAAAATTACTTTGAGTTTGACCAATGAGTATATATTACTTTTTTAAGAAAAAATTAAACAGCGTTAGAAAATTCTTGTCTAGAAATTCTAAAAGTTAACTAGTGAAGTCTCTGATCTTTCTCTCCGAATCTATATTATTATATTTCCCTCCATCACACTCTTTAGTGTTGGGTCGTGGCTAATGTTACTTGCCCTAAGAGATCAGACCTTCCTGGGGAGTCCATTTTGTAATCTACAGCCCAGATGTCAGCGAAGGGAAAGATTCGGCTTGAAGGTTGGCCTTTGCTTTTTGTTTTCCAGTAAATTTTGATCCTTAAGTAGGTATTTTTTAGTATCTTGTTATGTAAAGACTTTTATTATCTGAGATGTTGGTTAATTATCTGTTGTCTTTTTTAGAAGATGTTTATTATTGACAGTAGAAACAAAGGAAGGAATTACTTTATTCTTTTTAGTTCCAGGCAATATAACAACATCAGAGAGGTCAGAGCAAATACGGTATTTCATATGCTTTTCAGATAATTGTCAATCAACAGAGTGATGTTTTTCTTTCTTCTTCCTTTCTTTCTCTCTCTCTCTTTCTTTCTTTTTCTTTCTTTCCTTCCTTCCTTCCTTCCCTCCCTCCCTCCTTCCTTCCTTCCTTCCTTCCTTCCTCCCTTCCTTCCCTCCTTCCTTCCTTCTTTTTCTTTCTCTCTCTCTTTCTTTCTTTTTTTTTTGAAATGTAATCTTGCTTTGTTGCCCAGGTTGGAGTGCCATGGTGTGATCATAGCTCACTGCTGCGTAGAACTTCTGGCTTCAAGTGATCCTCCTGCCTTGGCCTCCTAAAGTTCTGGGATTGGATTATAGGAGTGAGCCACAGTGCCTAGCTCTCCAAGATAGTGATTTAACAAGAGTTTAAACTTCCTCAGTAGGAAGCATTTATGCCAGGGAGAGTAGGAAGGAAGGATGCCAACTATTTTTTACTACGTCCATCCTTCTTTTTTTTTTTTTTTTCCCTTTATTTATTTTATTGCATTTTAGGTTTTGGGGTACATGTGAAGAACATGCAAAATTGTTGCATAGGAACACACGTGGCAGTGTGATTTGCTCCCTTCCTCCCCATCACCTACATCTGGCATTTCTCCCCTTGCTATCTCTCCCCAGCTTCCCACCCCCCACCATCCCTCCCCTATTTCCCCCCAACTGACCCCAGTGTGTAGTGCTCCCCTCCCTGTGTCCATGTGCTCTCATCGTTCAACACCCGCCTATGAGTGAGAACATGCGGTGTTTGATCTTCTGCTCCTCTGTCAGTTTGCTGAGAATGATGGTTTCCAGGTTCATCCATGTCCCCACAAAGGACCCAAACTCATCGTTTTTTATGGCTGCATAATATTCCATGGTGTATATGTGCCACATTTTCCCTATCCAGTCTATCGTCGATGGGCATTTGGGTTGGTTCCAGGTCTTTGCTATTGTAAACAGTGCTGCAATGAACATTCGTGTACACGTCCATCCTTCTTTATGGAGAAGTTGGGCTGGTATGTATCTGAATCTATAGCTATCTCTATACTTCTGGGCACATCTTTTGTCTAAAAAGCTTCAGACGAGAGGCATTCTTTTCATGTAATAAATTACCCTCCAGACATGGGATCCTATTCTGAGGAAGTTGGTCCTTTAAAAGATGCTCTTGATGTGAGCTGTCTGGCTTACTGCCGATTGAGTGTACCCGTTGGGAGTGATTGGCATGCCAGGCAGATTTCCTGTGGTCTGTGACTGCGTTTCTAAAGTAAACATAGTGGGAAAAGCTTGCCATTCTCTCTTTTCAGAGCATGCAGTAGATTTCTGAAGTGGCCAAAGGAGGATTTTTTTGGACAAAGGGACAGTATTTAGTTTAATTGTAGAGTTACTGATTTTATGGGGTCATGAAACAAGCACTAAGCACTGGGAGATTCGAAATATCTCATTGTAATCATCTGTCTAGACCTCTTTTGGGGTGGGGTAGGGAGACTGGAAGGGATACAGAACGTGTGTACACAAGGCATTAATGAGAAATGGGTCTAAAAACAGAAAGTCTTTAATAAAATGGCTGACATTAAAATAAGAGCGTTATTCTAGGGTATATCCCAGGTAATTACTAGAGATTGAACAAACTGGATACCTTGATCAAAATCTTCATTCAGCAACCTTTGCTGTTATGCTTACGGGCAGAGAGAAAGGCTCTCAAGCCTTGTTCCCAAACTGCTCCTTGCCTAATAGGGAAGGCAGACAAGTGGTGGTTATTATTCCGTGTATTAAGCGTGCTGCTATGGGAAAACTGAAGACGGAGGGGATTCTATTCTGGGGCTGGGGGAAGAGATGTGGTCCCTTCCTGTTTTGACCTGAAGGATGTGAGGCTGTGAACCAGGTGCACACTTTCCTGGTGGGGTACTCTGGGGTCTGTTTTGTTGTTTTCCATTTTTGGGAGAGCAGTCTTGGCTGGGGACCTAGCTTGTGACAGTAAGACAATTAGATTGACTTTGTCTGTAGTAATGTCATGTTCTCATTTTGTGAAGTGGCCACAGATAAGGGGCAAAAAAGCACTCTTGCTGAGAGAAGCCTGTTGAAACTAACATGTTGTGGAGAGTCCTAGATGTCGATGAAATCAGGACTCTTGTATTTTCAAATTTTTACTTGAATTATAAACTGGTCAGTGATTCAGTTTTGGAATTTGTGGGACAGGGGCTAGGAAACTTGTTGCTATTGCGTTTGCTTCTGAATAGTGATGGCGTTATTAATATTTTACATTGTAGTTACAAGTTTATTATGTGTATTATTGAACATAGAAGTTTTCAGAAGACATCTAGG
>NW_022444180.1:0-3350 GCF_009761245.1 Sapajus apella
AAACGTAGATTAGGTCTTTTCACATAGTCCCACATTTCTTGGAGACTTTGTTCATTCCTTTTTACCCTTTTTTCTCCAGTCTTGCCTTCCTGTTTTATTTCATTGAGTTGATCTTCGACCTCTGATATCCTTTCTTCTGCTTGGTCCATTCGGCTGTTGATACTTGTGCATGCTTCACGAAGTTCTCGTGTTGCGTTTTTCAGCTCCATCAATTCACTTATATTCCTTTCTATTTTGTCCATTCTCGTTAGCATTTCGTCAAATCTTTTTTCAAGGTTCTTAGTTTCTTGGCATTTGGTTAGAACATGTTCTTTAAGTTCACAGAAGTTTCTTACTACCCACCTTCTGAAGTCTGATTCTGTCATTTCATCACACTCGTTCTCCCTCCAACTTTGTTCCTTTGCTGGTGAGGGGTTGTGATCCCTTTTAGGAGGAGAGGTGTTCTGGTTTCGGGTGTTTTCATCCTTTTTTCGCTGGTTTCTTCCCATCTTTAAGGATTTATCCACCTGTCGACTTTGTGGTTATTGACTTTCAGATTGGGTCTCAAATCTTTCAGATTGACGGTCTGTTTGTTGATGATGAGGTTATTTCTGTTTCTTGGTTTCCTTCTGACAGTCTGGCCCCTCTGCTGTAGGTCTGCTGAGGTTCACTCCAGGCCCTGCTTGCCTGGGGTTCACCTGCAGCAGCTGCTGAACAGCAAGGGTTGTTACCAGTTTTCTTCTTCTGCTATCTTTGTCCCAGAAGGATACCCGCCTAGCGTCAGTCTGATCTCTCTTTTATGAGGTGTCTTTTTGGATATATAGGGGTCAGGGAGCTGCTTGAGGAGACGGTCTCTTCTTTATAGGAGCTCAAACAGTGAGCCGCGAGCTCTGTTGTTGTTCATTCAGAGCTGCTGGGCAGGTACTTTTAGGTCTGCTGTAGCAGTACTCATAAACTGCTTTTTGTTCCCAGGTGCTCTGTCCCAGGGATTTAGGGCTTTATTTATGAGTTTCCGTTATGCTGCCGCCTTCTTTTTTTTTTTTTTTTTCTCCTTCAGACCTGCCCAGCCCAGCAAGGAGGCAGCCTAGTCACTGTCGGCCTATAGCAGCTTTGCTGAGCTGCTGTGGGCTCCGCCCAGCTGCCGAGTGAACTTCCCTGCAGTCCTGTTTACATGAGTGTAGTTAGAACTGCTTTGGGGATGGTGGCCCGCCTCTGTTGGGGCGGAGTCTCTGCTGTGGCGGGTTGCCTTGGCAACGGCGGGCTGCCTCAGCAATGGCGGGTTGCCTTGGCAACGGCGGGCTGCCTCGTTAATGGCGGACGCCCCTCCCCCACAGAGCTGGACCGTCCCGGGTTCAGCTGCGCTTGCTGTGAAACTCTCAATCCAGAGTTTCTGGTTGCTGTTCCTTTGTGGGGGTGGGACCAGCCGAGCCTGATCGCCTGGCTCCCCGCCTCAGAGCCTTTTTTAAGTTGGTGTTCCAGTCACCGGTTGAAGAGGCGCCGGGGTCTGTTTGTTTTCCCCTGCGGCCACTCACTGCGCTGGCTTAAACAGCGGCACTGAGGTTTGTGGCGCTTTTTTTTGTTTTTTCCCCTGGAATCTACTGTCCTGGTTCTCTGCTCAGTCCCCTTTTTGAGCCGGCGTACGGGCGACTTCCCGTGGCTCCAATCGCCAACCAAAAGGGCCCCCGGACCTGTGTATTTTGTACGGAGAAGCGCGGCTCTGGGGCGCCGACAAAGCAGCCGCGCGGGGCAAAGCGGCGGCGCTGGCCGGCACAGCAGCGCTGGCCACAACAGCCGCGCTGGCGACCGTGGATCACCTCCGCCCGGGAATTTGCTAGTCTGTGGGCAATAAAAACGCGGTGTCCACTCACCCTCTGCGCTTTCACTGGGAGCTGCGATCCTGAGCTGTTCCTAAACGGCCATCTTGGATCCGAAGCCTTTCTTCAGTATTTCTTATTTACATTTAACTTTTCTTAATTATTTTCAAAAAGTCTTGCCCAAGCTTTTTCCCTGGGCCTTTGATTTGCCATTATATTCCTCTCTAATTCGTATCTGAGTTCTTACTATCCCTCTGCAATTTTTGCATTTCACAGCAGCTCTCTCTCCTTCCAGAGACTCTAATCTGACATCCAAGCTATGCCACCATTCTTTGTTTAAACTCTAAGTCAAAGGAGACAGAATCCAGTTTTCTGTATAGTCCATTCTTTTTCCTATAGTGCATTCCTAGGAATCCTACTGACCACTCCAATTCCGTTTCTGACTCAATATCGTTAGAGTTGCCCTACATGCAAGGTAAAGGAAATTTTCACACGGGACTGCCGCAGACACCGCAAACAGTTTGCCTTTCTTTCTTTCCTTCTTTCCTTCTCCCTTTCTCTCTTTCTTTCTTTCTCCCGCTCTCTCTTTCTTTCTTCTTTCTTTCCTTCCTTTCTTTTCTTTCTTTCTTTCTCTTTCTTTTTTTCTTTCTTTCGTTCTTTCTTTTCTTTCTTCTTTTTCTTTCTTTCTCTTTCTTTTTCTTTCTTTTTTCTTTTTTAAATGTCATTATAAGTGGAATTGTTTTCTTCGTTTTATTGTTATTGTCGGTTACCTTTATTTAAAGTACAATTTACATTAGTATGTGGTTCTTATATCTCAGGACACTGATAACATTGTTTATTAGTTCTAGTGGTATTTTAGTGAGTGTTTTTCATATTTTTTTGTAGAAGATTTTGTTACTTGCAAGAAAAATAGCTCTGCATTTTTTCACAGTATGGAAAAATGTATTTATCTCTTGTAAAGTTTCTCCAGCTAATACCTCCAGTACAGTGCTGGATAAACTATTTAATGTGGAAATTCTTGTCCTCTTCCCAATTTTATGGGTGAAGTAGCATCACTACCATTGGAAAAGTAAATTGTTAAAATCATGATGAAAAACGGTATAGAGCTTCATCTAAAAATTAAATATAAAATCATCATTTGATCCAGAAATCTCACTTCTGGCTATATAATCTAAAAAATAAAATCACTATCTTAAAGACATACCTTCATTCTTATTTATTAAAGCATTATTTACAACTGACAAGATATGAAGGCAACTGGATGTGGTGGTTCACACCTATAGTCCCCATGCTTTCGGAGGCTGGGATGAAAGGATTGCTTGAGACCAGAAGTCCAAGAACAGCATGGGTAACGTAACAAGACTTTATCTCTACAAATAAGCTGGGCATGTTTGTACACACTTGTCATCCTAACTGAGGTAGGAGGATTATTTGAACCTAGAAGCTTGATGTTACAATGAGCTAGAATCATGTCGCTGCTCTCCTGCCTGGACAACAGAGGGAGACTCTATCTCCAATAATAAAACTATTCAGGCCTTTAAAGGAAGAGAAAATCTT
>NW_022444181.1:0-3350 GCF_009761245.1 Sapajus apella
AAACGTAGATTAGGTCTTTTCACATAGTCCCACATTTCTTGGAGACTTTGTTCATTCCTTTTTACCCTTTTTTCTCCAGTCTTGCCTTCCTGTTTTATTTCATTGAGTTGATCTTCGACCTCTGATATCCTTTCTTCTGCTTGGTCCATTCGGCTGTTGATACTTGTGCATGCTTCACGAAGTTCTCGTGTTGCGTTTTTCAGCTCCATCAATTCACTTATATTCCTTTCTATTTTGTCCATTCTCGTTAGCATTTCGTCAAATCTTTTTTCAAGGTTCTTAGTTTCTTGGCATTTGGTTAGAACATGTTCTTTAAGTTCACAGAAGTTTCTTACTACCCACCTTCTGAAGTCTGATTCTGTCATTTCATCACACTCGTTCTCCCTCCAACTTTGTTCCTTTGCTGGTGAGGGGTTGTGATCCCTTTTAGGAGGAGAGGTGTTCTGGTTTCGGGTGTTTTCATCCTTTTTTCGCTGGTTTCTTCCCATCTTTAAGGATTTATCCACCTGTCGACTTTGTGGTTATTGACTTTCAGATTGGGTCTCAAATCTTTCAGATTGACGGTCTGTTTGTTGATGATGAGGTTATTTCTGTTTCTTGGTTTCCTTCTGACAGTCTGGCCCCTCTGCTGTAGGTCTGCTGAGGTTCACTCCAGGCCCTGCTTGCCTGGGGTTCACCTGCAGCAGCTGCTGAACAGCAAGGGTTGTTACCAGTTTTCTTCTTCTGCTATCTTTGTCCCAGAAGGATACCCGCCTAGCGTCAGTCTGATCTCTCTTTTATGAGGTGTCTTTTTGGATATATAGGGGTCAGGGAGCTGCTTGAGGAGACGGTCTCTTCTTTATAGGAGCTCAAACAGTGAGCCGCGAGCTCTGTTGTTGTTCATTCAGAGCTGCTGGGCAGGTACTTTTAGGTCTGCTGTAGCAGTACTCATAAACTGCTTTTTGTTCCCAGGTGCTCTGTCCCAGGGATTTAGGGCTTTATTTATGAGTTTCCGTTATGCTGCCGCCTTCTTTTTTTTTTTTTTTTTCTCCTTCAGACCTGCCCAGCCCAGCAAGGAGGCAGCCTAGTCACTGTCGGCCTATAGCAGCTTTGCTGAGCTGCTGTGGGCTCCGCCCAGCTGCCGAGTGAACTTCCCTGCAGTCCTGTTTACATGAGTGTAGTTAGAACTGCTTTGGGGATGGTGGCCCGCCTCTGTTGGGGCGGAGTCTCTGCTGTGGCGGGTTGCCTTGGCAACGGCGGGCTGCCTCAGCAATGGCGGGTTGCCTTGGCAACGGCGGGCTGCCTCGTTAATGGCGGACGCCCCTCCCCCACAGAGCTGGACCGTCCCGGGTTCAGCTGCGCTTGCTGTGAAACTCTCAATCCAGAGTTTCTGGTTGCTGTTCCTTTGTGGGGGTGGGACCAGCCGAGCCTGATCGCCTGGCTCCCCGCCTCAGAGCCTTTTTTAAGTTGGTGTTCCAGTCACCGGTTGAAGAGGCGCCGGGGTCTGTTTGTTTTCCCCTGCGGCCACTCACTGCGCTGGCTTAAACAGCGGCACTGAGGTTTGTGGCGCTTTTTTTTGTTTTTTCCCCTGGAATCTACTGTCCTGGTTCTCTGCTCAGTCCCCTTTTTGAGCCGGCGTACGGGCGACTTCCCGTGGCTCCAATCGCCAACCAAAAGGGCCCCCGGACCTGTGTATTTTGTACGGAGAAGCGCGGCTCTGGGGCGCCGACAAAGCAGCCGCGCGGGGCAAAGCGGCGGCGCTGGCCGGCACAGCAGCGCTGGCCACAACAGCCGCGCTGGCGACCGTGGATCACCTCCGCCCGGGAATTTGCTAGTCTGTGGGCAATAAAAACGCGGTGTCCACTCACCCTCTGCGCTTTCACTGGGAGCTGCGATCCTGAGCTGTTCCTAAACGGCCATCTTGGATCCGAAGCCTTTCTTCAGTATTTCTTATTTACATTTAACTTTTCTTAATTATTTTCAAAAAGTCTTGCCCAAGCTTTTTCCCTGGGCCTTTGATTTGCCATTATATTCCTCTCTAATTCGTATCTGAGTTCTTACTATCCCTCTGCAATTTTTGCATTTCACAGCAGCTCTCTCTCCTTCCAGAGACTCTAATCTGACATCCAAGCTATGCCACCATTCTTTGTTTAAACTCTAAGTCAAAGGAGACAGAATCCAGTTTTCTGTATAGTCCATTCTTTTTCCTATAGTGCATTCCTAGGAATCCTACTGACCACTCCAATTCCGTTTCTGACTCAATATCGTTAGAGTTGCCCTACATGCAAGGTAAAGGAAATTTTCACACGGGACTGCCGCAGACACCGCAAACAGTTTGCCTTTCTTTCTTTCCTTCTTTCCTTCTCCCTTTCTCTCTTTCTTTCTTTCTCCCGCTCTCTCTTTCTTTCTTCTTTCTTTCCTTCCTTTCTTTTCTTTCTTTCTTTCTCTTTCTTTTTTTCTTTCTTTCGTTCTTTCTTTTCTTTCTTCTTTTTCTTTCTTTCTCTTTCTTTTTCTTTCTTTTTTCTTTTTTAAATGTCATTATAAGTGGAATTGTTTTCTTCGTTTTATTGTTATTGTCGGTTACCTTTATTTAAAGTACAATTTACATTAGTATGTGGTTCTTATATCTCAGGACACTGATAACATTGTTTATTAGTTCTAGTGGTATTTTAGTGAGTGTTTTTCATATTTTTTTGTAGAAGATTTTGTTACTTGCAAGAAAAATAGCTCTGCATTTTTTCACAGTATGGAAAAATGTATTTATCTCTTGTAAAGTTTCTCCAGCTAATACCTCCAGTACAGTGCTGGATAAACTATTTAATGTGGAAATTCTTGTCCTCTTCCCAATTTTATGGGTGAAGTAGCATCACTACCATTGGAAAAGTAAATTGTTAAAATCATGATGAAAAACGGTATAGAGCTTCATCTAAAAATTAAATATAAAATCATCATTTGATCCAGAAATCTCACTTCTGGCTATATAATCTAAAAAATAAAATCACTATCTTAAAGACATACCTTCATTCTTATTTATTAAAGCATTATTTACAACTGACAAGATATGAAGGCAACTGGATGTGGTGGTTCACACCTATAGTCCCCATGCTTTCGGAGGCTGGGATGAAAGGATTGCTTGAGACCAGAAGTCCAAGAACAGCATGGGTAACGTAACAAGACTTTATCTCTACAAATAAGCTGGGCATGTTTGTACACACTTGTCATCCTAACTGAGGTAGGAGGATTATTTGAACCTAGAAGCTTGATGTTACAATGAGCTAGAATCATGTCGCTGCTCTCCTGCCTGGACAACAGAGGGAGACTCTATCTCCAATAATAAAACTATTCAGGCCTTTAAAGGAAGAGAAAATCTT
>NW_022444182.1:0-3293 GCF_009761245.1 Sapajus apella
TCAAAAAAAAAAAAAAAGAAAAGAAAAATTGAAAAAAAAAACTGAAAAATTGTGCTGAAGAAGATATTTTAATGGTTGCACAGTCTTAATATATTTAGCACTACTTAATTGTATGTTTAAAAATGGTTAAAATCTGTAATCCCAGGGCTTTAAGAGGCTGAGGCAGGAGGATTGCTTGAGCCCAGGAGTTCCAGACTAGCCTGGACAACACAGCAAAAATCTATATCTGGAGAAAACAACAACAACAAAAAATACAAAACAAAAAACCCAAGGCGAAAATAAAAAAAATACAAAAATTACCAGGCATGGTATATTTTTATAGGCACATACCTATAGTCCCAGCTACTTGGGAGGCTGGGGCAGGAGGATCGCTTGAGTCCAGGAGGTTGAGACTGCAGTGAGCTGTGATTGTGCCACTATACTCCAGCCTGGGCAATAGAGCAAGACCCTGTCTCAAAATAAATAAATAAATAAATTGGTTAAAATCGACCACCTTGGGCAACATGGAAAAACTCTGTTTCTGCAAAACACACACACACACACACACACACACGCACACACACCCCAAGATGTGGTGGCATGCACCTGTAATTCCAGCTACCCAGGAAGTTGAGGTGGGAGGATCACCTGAGCCCAAGAAGTCAAGGTTGCTGTGACCCATGATCACACTACTACTGCACTTCAGCCTGGGCAGCAGAGCGAGATCCTATCCAAAAAAAACAAAAAAAGGTTAAAAATGTTAAATAGTAAATTTTATGTTATATGTACTTTATAAGTTTTTTTAAAATAAGCAATTTTTTTCAAGTCCTGTTAAAATTAAACAATTTTTAATTAAAAAACACAACTGACCTATTTATATGGACCATGTATCCCATGACTTTTCTAAACTTACTTATTAGTTCTATAGCTTTTTTTTTTTTGGATTGGTATCTTCCTTAATATTTTCTACGTACAATTACGTCTTCTGTCAATAAAAAGTTTTATTTCCTCCTTTCAAAAATAAAAGTAAAAAGATATCTCTACATTAACAAAGGTACCAGAGTATACATTTTCTATTTCTGTGTCCTCAACAGCTTCTAGACAGGCCAGGGAAAAGGAGACACGGTGCTACACAGATGTCAGCTCACATTAGGAAAGATACAGTTAAAATCAGAGAACAATTTAGGAATGACTGTGCTTCAGCATGTGATTGTTAGCCATGTGTCTTTCCTGAGACCGGGAGGAACTATGGCAGAGGGAAGTAGGGAAGTACACATAGGTTTGTTTCCTTGGTTTATCGGCTCCTTATTTGCGCACAGGGTGATTTAACCAGCAAGCACCACTTGAACCTGTTTGGCCTTGGTCTATCTAGAAAACTCACTTGCAGGCTTGTTTCTACCACTAACCTACGGGTGGGCTTGAAGCAAGCAAGAGAAGAGTTCTCAGAATAGTCACAGACTAGTCCAGACAGCCAGGGACTGTCTGAGACCCGCTGGGCCCTAGGGGCAATCGCCAAAGTCTAGAGAAGTAAGAAGCCAGAGGGGGCCGGGCACGGTTGCTCAGGCCTGCAATCCCAGCACTTTGGGAGGCTGAGGCGGGTGGATCACTTGAGGTCAGGTGTTTGAGACCATCGTGGCCAACATGGTGAAACCCCGTCTCTACTAAAAATACAAAAATTAGCCAGGTGAGCCTGAAGCAGGAGAATTACTTGAACCCGGGAAGTGGAGGTTGCAGTGAGCTAAGATCATGGCACTGCACTCCAGCCTGGGTGACAGAGTGAGACTCTGTCTCAAAAAAACAAAAAGGAGCTGGAGGGGCAGGCCAGCCAGGGCTCAGAAAACAAGAGTTCCAAAACAAGCAAATGAAACCCATTAATGAAAAGTGTTAAGGACTTAAAATATCCTTAAAAAAATGTATCTTCTCTCTCTCTCTCTTTTTTTTCCCTTTTTTTTTTTTTGAGACGGTGTTTCACTCTTACCCAGGCTGGAGTGCAATGGCGTGATCTCAGCTCACCACAACCTCCGCCTCCTGGGTTCAGGCAATTCTCCTGCCTCAGCCTCCTGAGTAGTTGGGATTACAGGCACGCGCCACCATGCCCAGCTAATTTTTTGTATTTTTAGTAGAGATGGGGTTTCACCATGTTGACCAGGATGGTCTCGATCTCTTGACCTCGTGATCCACCCGCCTCGGCCTCCCAAAGTGCTGGGATTACAGGCTTGAGCCACCGCACCCGGCCCCATTTTTTTTCTTTTTAAGAGATTGGGCCTCTCTGTTACACAGGTTGGAGTGCAATGGCATGATTATAGTCCACTGCAGCCTAAAACTACTGGAAATATTTGGAACTACAGGCAGGAGCCACCATGCGTTATGCATTTTTTTGTTTTTTTCTTTCTTTCTTTATTTTGTTTGTAGAGACAAGTTCTTCCTATGTTGCCCAGGCTGGTCTCAAACTCCTGGCCCCAAGGGATCTTCCCACCTCAGTCTCCCAAAGTCCTGGGATTATATGCATGTGCCACTGTGCCCAGCCTCCTGTCTTCAACTAGAATGTGAAATTACTATTCTGAGAACTTTACAGTGTTGATTTAACAAACCAAATGATAGCAAGAAACAAAAATCATGTCAAACGTTAATGCATAATAACAATATCCTAAATAGTTTTTGTTTGTTTGTTTGTTTTTTTAAATAAAGATGGGGTTTCACTGTGATGGCCAGGCTGGTCTTGAACTCCTGACCTCAGGTGATCCACCCACCTCGGCCTCCCAAAGTGCTAGGATTACAGGCATGAGCCACCGCGCTCAGCCCTAAATAGTTTTTAATTTACAAATTTGCCTGGCACTCTGGTACTAACCTGTAGTCCTACCTACTACTAGGAGGCTGAGGCGAGAGGATTGCTTGAGCCCCAGGAGTTCGAGGTTGCAGTGAGCTATGATCACACCACTGCACTCCAGTCTGGGCAAGAGAGATACTCTGTTTCTACAAAAATAAATAAATAAGTAATAAATATTAATTAAATCAAAATGGACTAAAAATATCGACATACATATAAAAATAATGGAAGCAGGCCAGGTGCAGTAGCTCATGCCTGTAATCCCAGCACTTTGGGAGGCCGAGGTGGGCAGATCACCTGAGGTCAGGAGTTTGAGACCAGCTTGGCCAACATATCTCTATTAAAAATACGAAATTAGCTGGGCATGGTGGCAGTTGCCTATAATCCCAGCTACTCGGGAGGCTGAGGCAGGATAATCGCTTGAAACCTGGAGGTTGCAGTGAGCTGAGATTGCACCATTGCACTCCAGCCTGGGTGACAAGAGCGA
>NW_022444183.1:0-3609 GCF_009761245.1 Sapajus apella
TCAACTGCTACATTCGCACAATTGTTTACCTCTGTAAGTTTAATAAAAACCTTGACCATCATTCTGCTACATAGCACCGTTTTTCTTTTAGAGCCAGATATTTCTCATTACACTGTATACTCCCATTCACTCAACAATATCGACACAGAGCTTTTAGAAGAAACGTATTTCTAACTAGCTGAATCGAAACATGGATGCAACTTCCTAAGGACAACGAACACACAGCAGAGCAGTTTGAAAGAGACGTTTCTCCTGTGGTTTATACGCGATCGTACCGCTAACTCTTATTAGCCTGTTTATGGCTGGAAATATCTCTTTCCAGATTCTCCAAAGAAAGGGTTTCTGAACTGCTACATTCACACATCTGTCTAACTCTGTAAGTGGAATACACACCTTGACAATCATTCTTCTACATAGCTCCGTTTTTGTTTTAGAACCAGATATTTCTCATTACACCCTATACTCCCAATAACCCAGGAATATCCAAACGCAGCTTTTAGAAGAAACCTTTTTCTAACTCGCTGAATCTAAACATAGATGCAACTTCCTAATGTGAACCAAACACAGCAGAGCAGTTTGAAAGAGACGTTTCCCCTGTGGTTTAGTCGCGATCTTACCGCTAATTCTTATGAGCCTGTATATGGCTGGAATTATCTCTTTCCAGATTCTCCAAAGAAAGTGTTTCTGAACTGCTACATTCACACATCTGTTTAACTCTGTAAGTTGAACATACACCTTGACAATCATTCTGCTACATAGCCCCGTTTTTTTTTTTAGAGCCAGATATTTCTCATTAAACCCTATACTCCCATTCACTCAGGAATATCCGAACGCAGCTTTTTGGAGAAACGCGTTTCTAACTCGCAGAAGCTAAACATAGATGCAACTTCGTAAGGTGAACGAACACACAGTGGAGCAGTTTGAAAGAGACGTTTCTCATATGATTTAGATGCGATCTTAGAGCTAATTCTTAAGATTCTGTATATTGCTGGAAATATCTCTTTTCAGATTCTCCAAAGAAAGAGTTAGTGAACTGCTACATTCACACAATTGTTTAACTCTGTAAGTTTAATATACACCTTGACAATCATTCTGCTACATAGATCCGCTTTTGTTTTAGAGCCCGATATTTCTCAATACACCCATTATTCTGATTCACTCAGGAATATACAAACGCAGCTTTTAGAAGAAACGTGTTTCTAACTCGCTGAATCTAAACATAGTTGTAACTTCCGAAGCTGAACGAAGACATAAGAGAGCAGTTTGAAAGAGACGATTCTCCTGTTGTTCGACGCTATCTTACCGCTAATTCTTAGGAGACTGTATATGGCTGGAAATATTATTTTCCAGATTCTCCAAAGAAAGTTTTCTGAACTGCTGCATTCACATATCTCTTTAACTCTCTAATTTGAATATACACCTTGACAATCATTGTGCTACATAGCTCTGTCTTTGTTTTAGAGCCCGATATTTCTCATTACACCCTATACTTCCATTCAATCAGGAATATCCAAACACCGCTATTTGGAGAAAGGTGTTTCTAACTCGCTGAATCTAAACATAGATGCAACTTCCGAAGGTGAACGAACACACAATGGAGCAGTTTGAAAGAGACGTTTCTCCTGTGATTTAGATGCGATATGAAAGCTCATTCTTAGGAGCCTGTATATGGCTGGAAATATCTCTTTCCAGATTCTSCGAAGAAAGGGTTATTCAATGCTACATTCACACAATTGTTTAACTGTGTAAGTTTAATATTCACCTTAACAATCATTCTGATACATAGCACCGCTTTTGTTTTAGAGCCAGATATTTCTCATTACACCCATTATTCCAATTCACTCAGGAATATCCAAACGACGCTTTTTGGAGAAACGAGTTTCTAACTCGCTGCATCTAAACATGGATGCAACTTCTGAAGGTGAACGAACACACAGCAGAGCAGTTTGAAAGAGACGATTCTAATGTGATTTAGACACGATCTTATAGCTAATTCTTAAGAGTCTGTATATTGCTGGAAACATCTCTTTCCAGATTCTCCAAAGAAAGGGTTATTCAACTGCTACATTCACACAATTGTTTAACTCTGTATGTTTAATATACACCTTGACAATCATTCTTCAACATAGCTCCGTTTTTGTTTTAGAGCCAGATATTTCTCATTACACCCTAGACTCCCAATAACCCAGGAATATCCAAACGCAGCTTTTAGAAGAAACCTGTTTCTAACTCGCTGAATCTAAATATAGATGCAACTTCCTAAGTGAACCAAACACAGCAGAGCTGTTTGAAAGAGACGTTTCTCCTGTGGTTTACACACGATCTTACCGCAACAAATCTTTTGAGTCTTTATATGGCTGGAATTATCTCTTTCCAGATTCTTTAAAGAAAGTGTTTCTGAACTGCTACATTCACAAATCTGTTTAAATGTGTAAGTTGAACATACACCTTGACAATCATTCTGCTACATAGCTCCGTTTTTGTTTTAGAGCTAGATATTTCTCATTAAACCCTATACTCCCATTCACTCAGGAATATCCAAGCGCAACTTTTTGGAGAAACGTGTTTCTGACTCGCAGAATCTAAACATAGATGCAACTTCCTAAGGTGAACGAACACACAGTGGGGCAGTTTGAAAGAGACGTTTCTGGTATGATTTAAATACGATCGAAAACCTAATTCTTAAGACTCTATATGGCTGGAAATATCTCTTTCCAGATTCTCCAAAGAAAGCGTTAGTGAACTGCTACATTCACACAATTGTTTAACTCAGTATGTTTAATAAACACTTTGACATTCATTCTGCTACATAGCTCCGTTTTTGTTTTAGAACCAGATACTTTCATTACACCCATTATTCCCATTCAATCAGGAATATCCAAACGCAACTTTTAGAAGGAACGTGTTTCTAACTCACTGAATCTAAACATAGGTGAAACTTCCCAAGGTGAACGAACACATAAGAGAGCAGTTGGAAAGAGACGATTCTCCTGTGGTTTAGACGCGATCTTACCGCTACTTCTTAGGAGCCTGTATATGACTGGAAATATCTCTTTCCAGATTCTCCAAAGAAAGGTTTTCTGAACTGCTACATTCACATATCTGTTTAACTCTCTAAGTTGAATATACACCTTGACAATCATTCTGCTACATAGCTCCGTTTTTGTTTTAGAGCCCGATATTTCTCATTACATCCTATACTCCCATTCACTCAGGAATATCCAAACGCCGCTATTTGGAGAAACGTGTTTCTAACTCGGTGAATCTAAACATAGATGCAACTTCTGAAGGTGAACGAACACACAGCGGGGCAGTTTCAAAGACACGTCTCTCCTGTGGTTTAGAAGCGATCTTAAAGCTAATTCTTAGGTGCCTGTATATGGCCGGAACTATCTCTTTCCAGATACTCCAAAGAAGCGGTTATTCAACTGCTACATTCACACAATTGTTTAACTCCCTAAGGTTAATATACTCCTTGACAATCATTCTGCCAAATAGCTCCGTTTTTGTTTTAGAGCCAGATGTTTCTCATTACACTGTATACTCCCATTCACTCAGGAATATCGAAACGCAGCTTTTAGAAGAAACGTGTTTCTAACTCGCTGAATC
>NW_022444184.1:0-3349 GCF_009761245.1 Sapajus apella
TGTCCCGGTGCTGGTTCCCCATGCTGGCCCCTGACACAGGGCTTGGTATAACAGGCACCTGGGCAGAGCCTGCTGAGGGCTGTCTTGGTGCTGGTCCCCCATGCTGGCCCCTGACACAGGGCTTGGTATAACAGGCACCTGGGCAGAGCCTGCTGAGGGCTGTCTTGATGCTGGTTCCCCATGCTGGCCCCCGACATGGGGCTTGGAGTAGCAGCTTGTTGGTGCCCAGAGCAGGATGGGTTCCTGGAGGTGGTTGCTGTGGGCTCTGTGGGGCATGAGGGTGGGTGTTTACCCCAAGCATGGTGCCCGCCTTTGACCACACCTGCCCATAAGTGACCCAGGGGTGAGTGGTGCTTGCCTGTGAGTGGACAGTGAACCTGGGGAGGTGACATGGACCTGGAAAGGAGGTTTCTTCCTCTAGGAGAGGGCAGCCTGCCCTGCCAGACCTGGCATCCCATCACCCCAAGGCAGGCCTCTCCGAGACTTTGGGAGCTCCGCTCAGAGATGGAGACACGCTTCCCTGCATGGGGCTTCACTTAGGACATTTTTATGGGCTGTTAATTGTTATGCTTTCATTTAATTGTGGGTGTCATTCCATGTCAGCCAAGCCCATCAGGCTGGGATTTATACCGCCAAATTATGGGGCTCAGGCTGTTCAGAGGTAAAACAATTACCTATCAATCGGCCACCAGCCAGCTCATGATGTGGCTGGTAGCCCCATTAGCAGGCGGCCATGGCCCAGAAAGACCCATTGAGGTGCAGGACTGCCTTCCAGGGCAGGGAAGCCTGGATGAGGTCTCACCCCAGGTTGGCCCTGTGCCTGTGGCAGGACGCAGCTCTCTGGGGTTGCAGCCACTCAGGGAAGGAACCCAGGGTCCACATTCCACCCAACTGGCTCCGATGCTGCAACCCTCAGCCTGCCACGTGATGGTGAGACGCCATGTGGGCTGAGGGTGACCTGCTGGAAGATGCTGCAGTGTCATCAAGAGGGTAGGGCCATGTGTCCCATGTACTGGGGGCCATGGCCAGCAATGGTCACTCAGTGGGAGGTGCAAGGTCACCTGCCTCCTGAGCACACCCATCTCCAGGAGGGAGGGACCAGGTGTGACCCACTTCGCCAGGAGGGAAGCCTCGACTGTCAGAGGGGACACCCAGGTCTCTCACTGGGAGAACATCCCGGCCTGGGTTTGAGGCCCACCTGGATCTGTGCAAATGTAGATATGGGCAGGGTGGGGCAGGGGAGGGGAGGTGAGCAGGGGAGGAGAGATAGGCAGGGAAGGGGAGGTGGGCAGGGGAGGTGGAGTAGGCTGGATGTCAGAACAGCTCAGGAGTCGGGGTGGGGAGCCTGGGCCACAGAGTAGATCCTGTCCCACCCTGACCCTGGTGTGGTTGGGTCAGTGACTAAGCCAGGCCCTGTGGTCCTTCACCCAGGGAGAACCTGTGCCTCTTGGGCACTGCTAGGCTAGCACACAGCAACCCTGACTGAGCACTTCCCCATCTCGGGTGGTCCCCTGGATGCCCGTCTGGCTGCTCATGGGGATGCGGACTGGATGGGATAGTGATGGGAGGTGGGCTCTCCCAGCCTCAGTGGCCCTCTAGGCCAAGGGTTGACTTCTCTCCCTGCAGAGAGCCCTGCTCTGCCCCTCTGCCCAGCTGCCCTGGGACTTGTGTCCCAACCCTGCCCAGCATTAATCCTGGGTGATCTGCACATGGCCTTGGGGCCTCCCTGGGTCAGGCTGGTGTCTGGGTGAGCAGGTGGAGGGCTCTCCTCACTGCCTGGCAGTGTCTGGCTGCCCCAGCTGCTCTGACACCCAACGTGGTCCCCAGTCTGTTGGTGCAGGACAGCCCCCACCAATGCAGACAGTGTACCTCAGTCTCCTGGACTCCCTCTGCTCCTGCCCTGCTGTAAGCCCACGTTCCTGGACCCTCCCTCTGGCAGCCTCACCGGTGACCCTGCTACAGGCCAGCTCTGCCACCCCTGGGCACAGTCCTTCATTCCAAGGCTGTGTAGTCATGTGTGGACCCCCAAGGCTGGCCTGTAGCTCCTTGTTGACTGGAGGCTGAAAGGCAGTTTCCAGTCACTACTTGACCTGGCCTCCTGCCCAAGGTGTCAGGTCTAATGGGCCAGGCACCGTCCTCAGGTCCTCAGCTCTGCCAAGGCTCTGAGACCCCTCCCTAGAGAGACCCTGGCCCACCCCATCTGGCCCTGTGGCAGTACCACAAGTGCCCCCGAGCCCAGCCTGGGTGCTGCCAGGGTGACTGTCAGGGGCAGACAGCCAGGTAGAGGGTGGTGGCTGGGCCCAGTATGTCGGGGTGACCACAGGGTTTGAAGGCATAGTATCCCTGTCCTGCCGTCTGCCCGACTGGGTCAGAATGAGACTGGACTCTTAGGACAGGGTTGGGTCCTCCCTCCCAGGGTTGGGTCTGCCCAGGGTCGGGTCCTCCCAGGGTCAGGTCCTCTGGGACCAGGAGCGAGTCACTCCACCTCAGTGTTGGCGTGGGCAGAATCTCCCACAAGTAGCACTGAAATCTTTCAAACGGAATAGGAAAAGTCCCATGTTTTCTGAGCCCTATTACCATAGACCACCAGTGCTGTCCTAAGTGTATTCTAGGACACATAGTGGCCAGCCCTGTGGCACAGTCATTTCTGTAGTGAACAGGCTGGGTGCAGTGCTTGAAAATCAAGGCATGGAGTGGAACCCAGTGGGCCATGCGTGGCTCTGACGCCCATCAGTCATTCACACAAGGTCACTTGGTTATTGCTGTATCACCCAAAATGCAGCACTGGTGGGCAAGACCCTCTGGGCATGTCACCTGTGGGATGTGGCCCCAGCTCCTCACACCCAGCTCTGGGGATCACTCTTTTTTTTGACAGGATCTTGCTCTGTTGCCCAGGCTAGAATGTGGTGGTGTGATCACAGCTCACTGCTCCCTCAAACTCCTGGACTCAAGGAATCCTTCTGCCTCAGCCTCCTGAATAACTGGGACTACAGGCATGTACCACCACACCCTGTGAATTTTTTTTTTGTAGAGAGGGGGTCTTTTTATGTTGCTCTGGCTGGTCTCAAATTCCTGGGCTCAAGAAGTCCTCCCACCTTGTCCTCAGAAAGTGCTGTGATTACAAGTGTGAGCCACTGCACCCAGCCTGTTCACCCTTTAAACAGAAACAACTGAGTGTACAGGGCTGACCACTGTCTGTCTCTGGTGACTGTATAGGGCTGACTTTCTAGCTGGGGCTCAGCGTTGCCTCTGGGAAGACCTCCTGTGGCCAACATTGCTTGGATTGTCAGGGCACATGGGTCACTGTGGGATCAGAGTCCAACAGTTGCAGAGCCGCACAGCAGTGGGG
>NW_022444185.1:0-3348 GCF_009761245.1 Sapajus apella
TCCACTGTTCAAGAACAATAATTCAATATCTGTTGAGTGCTAAATATGTGCCATATTTCCTAGTATGGAAAGTATGTCAGTGATACTAAGTCAGGATGAAGGTGACAGTGAACTCCAAACACTGTAGATTCAAAAAGATCAAAGTTTTTATCTGTTTTCCATAAATAGGTGTAATGCAGGGTTTGTATGGATTTTTCTATCAGCAGGGACAAATGGTCCTTCTATTTGTTTATCTTGTTCAGTAAGAACTCTTATATATACTAATCAAATATGGCGGTGCGTCTCTATAAAGAGCCAGAAGAAGCAAGAGGAAGGTGAAGGGAATATCCCTCAGTTTCAAGACAGTTTTCAGCTTGTAAACATAAAAGACAACCTTTAGTGTGAGCTTATCACAAGGACAAGCTTTGTGGCAACAAGGATGGGAAAGCTAGTCTTTATTTTTGGTAGTCATATGCTTAACAGATATTAACAGGGTATTTCGAATAGATAATAATGAGATAATGAATATTGGGTAAAAAGGAGTATCTCTACCACATCAAGCAAAAAACAGCCTTCGCCTTTCCTCTCAAGCATCTTTTTTTACTGTGTAGGAGTCTTTTAGGCATTCCAAAAATGTGAATTAAAACATATCAAAGTGTTCCTTATAACCAGTTAACTGTACTCCTGTTGTTATTTTAAGTAATAAATCTAAAATATTTTTAAAAAGGATAAATTTGAGGCAAATCTAAGCATCATAAAAGTCTGTTAAATGCCTGCAGAAGATTTTTAATGCCACGCAATATATTATAGCATCCGCCTTATTCCAACAGTCTGTTTGAAAGCAAGATTTCCTCTCCAGCAAAAAGTCATTTTTGTTATATGACTCTGAAGAATTGTATCAGCTACTTAAATACGCAGAATTGTCGGTCTCTTTTGTGTTGTGATTCTGCAGAAAGGTTCCCATGAATAAATATTTTGAAACCATCAATCTAGAAATGCAACATTCAGCAAGTCTGTTTAGAAGTATATTTACTGAGAAAATATCCATTTTACATAGAAAAAAATATGTATTTAGGAAAATGTTTCACTGAGATAAAAAATGTATTTCATTCTGATTTCAAAGAGTTTCAGAACCCCTACCACTAATTCTCTCATGCAGGTTTGCAGAGAAATTTACCTAATTAATATGCTTTATTAAGAAATATGATTTAAAATTATCAGCTCACTTGATTTCTTAAAGACAATAAACTCCATGAAGATGAGAATGATGATTCTTACATATTCACATCTTATTACTGGCACTTAACATAGAGCCTTGCCTGAAATAGAAATACAATACATATGTTTTGAATTAAGTACTGATTCATATATTTGCTAATGAGAAACAATGGACACTAGTATTTTACCTACTTTAGTGATACTGCATTGTGAGGTTCAGGGGAGGGGAATGGGATGAATGCCTCATTACACTTGCTAGAAAACTTTACTTGTCAGATTCAATTGTGTGCCTACCTTCATTTATTTGGTAAATGCTGCAGTCATTTTATTATGAACCAAATAACAAAGGAAACTAAAAAAAATGAGCATGAGTTTTCTAAAAGCCCCTGTACTCTTGCTGATTGTGTGTTATCTGTGTGCTGCTCTATAAAAACCATGAAGACTAACAGCATGACTACATTATTCATTAATGTATGCATAAGGCTATAGGCATTATTTCTATGATACAATGAGAATTTAGAAACTTTTTGAATAAAGAGATGAATTAATAAGTAAATAAAAGAAAAATAAAATGAATGAAATTCATATTAAAAGCCAACCAAATTGGAAATTTTACTGTTGAGTTACAGAAATAAGTGTTCAGTCATTAGAGATTACACTTTGGAAATCATTCTATATTCAGATAAATACTTTGTCTGAAATAATAGAGGGTACCAGCTTCCTGGTAAGTGACTCATCTTGAGTTTTACAGAGAAAGAGTACCTGAATCCACAGGTAATATGTGTAGTCAAATCTCAATAGCAGAATAATCAAGGGCATGCAATGTTGTATGGATAAATTCATCATGTTAGAGTTAGAAATCAGTAAGGATTCATCCTGAAGTGGAAGATTCAAATAACCTATGACTGGAAAATTAGAAAACAGAATTGAATAGATCTAGCAAGAGAGTTAAAACAACTGGGTAGAAAATACATAGGAAGAAGCTCCTCTGATGTACAGGGCATGAGACGTAATCACAGGAGCTCTGCAACATTTTGATATGTTTGCAGACCTCAAACATATGATGCATATGCAATGCTGTAAACTACAAAATGGACCAACCTACAAATTACTTACACAGGGCCAGTAGACTTTTTTCCCTTGATATCCTACCCCTTAAAAAAAAATCTCTAATCCTAGTACTCAGTCTCTCACAACCTCTTTCGATGTCTTTCACTGGCACAATGCTGGTGTTTCTTTAGAGAGAGTTAAAAAAACTCCTTTTTTTTTTGTAGGGGAACTAACTAAGTGATCCAAGTTGGAAATACATGAACTCATTGAGCAGAAATATAAATGTTACCGCTAATGGTTATTATTTATGTGATTAATATAAATAATATAACAATTTTATGTAATTAATATAACAGAGATGTCTCATATGTGTAAGAGCACCTACTGTGTCCCTGGACTGTTTCCTTGCTTTCAAGGTAGGCAGATTTCCATTTATAAAATTCCAGTTAAATTATATAATTAGTTTAACTTAGGCATATTCTTTTGCTTACCTAAAAGACACATAAAATATTTGCTTAGAATAAATATAAACTACAAAAACAGTTGACCTAAGAGTTGCCAAGGAAGGAAAAAAAACCAGAAATAATAAGTGTAATAAATGTTGCTTTGTAAGTACTTTGACTACCAAAAAATAAATATGTTGCCGGGTGTGGTGGCTCATGCCTATAATCCCAGCTCTTTGGGAGTCCGAGGCAGGTGTATCACCTGAGGTCAGAGGTTCAAGATGAGCCTGACCAACATGGTGAAACCTCCTCTCTACTAAAAATACAAAATTACTAGGGTGTGGTGACACATGCCTGTAATTCCAGCTACTCAGGAGGCGGCAGAAGAATCGGTTGAACCCGGGAAGTACAGGTTGCAGTGAGCCGAGATCGTGTCAGAATGGGCAACGAGAGTGAAATTTTGTCTCACAAAAATAAAAATTAAATGTTTAACCAGTTTCAGAGCTATTTTAAAATTTTACCTGAGCAACAGATAATGAATAAAAATTATTTTAAAATATTATAGCTTTTTACTGTAACTGGGATCAAGGAAGAAAGAAAGAAAACAACCTAGATCAATATTCTTATTTTTATTTTTTGTCATTTATGAAGGAATAAT
>NW_022444186.1:0-3348 GCF_009761245.1 Sapajus apella
ATACGACAGCCGGGCGGCCGCGCGGGATACGACAGCCGGGCGGCCGCATCTGCGCAGGCGTCGTTTCCCGCTAAGAGCCTGGGCGGGGGCGGGGGGCGGGAGGCGGGGGCAAGGGACCGGGGGCGGGGCCGGGGCTTGGGGGCGGGGCCGGGCCGGGCGGGGCCTAGAATTGAGGGATCCCGGAGCTTGCTGCGATCTGGGTGTGCTTGCCTGGTGCGCTCGGCAAACTGGCGGAGGGTTCTATTTACTGTGAGGAGCAGGGTGAAGGTCCCAAGGTGTTGGGGTTACGTGGGTGGGTAGGGTTCTGCCACTCTTTGTGGAGGAAAAACCTTGCCAAGCGTGATCATTTCCAGGCTGAAAGTTTGTGTGGCAAAAACATGTCTGGGGCCAGGTGCGGTGGCTCACGCCTGTAATCCCAGAACTTTGGGAGACCGAGGCAGGAGGATCGCTTGTGCCAAAGAGTTCGAGACCAGCCTGGGCAACATGGCGAAACCCCGTCTCCACAAAAAATATAAAAATTAGCCTGGCATAGTGATGGGCACCTGTAGTCCCAGCTACGCGGGAGGCTGAGGCGGAAGGATCACTTGAGCCCGGGAGGTCCAGGCTGCAGTGACCCGAGATTGCACCACTGTACTCCGGCCTGGGCGACAGATGACACCCTGTCTCAGAAACAAAAACAGAAAAACACACGGCGGGATGGGAGGAGAGATGAACGAGCCATAAACCGAATTCTGTTAATCACCCAGAAGGTGCTCTCTTAACTAGGCCATTCCTCATTCCAGAAGAAACTGAGTGACTAACCCATCTAGGGGCTGGGAGACCCGGGACAGCATTCTGAAATGTAATCAGCGTTGCCTGGGCACGGTAGCAAGCACCTGTAATCCCAGCTACTTGGGAGGCTGAGGTGGGAGGATCACTTGAGCCCAGGAGGTCGAGGCTGTAGTGAGCTATGATCACACCATTGCACTCCAGCCTGGGTGACAGAGGGAGACTCGTCTACAAAAAAAGAAAGAAATTCGCCAGGCGTGGTGGCTCACACCCATAATCCCAGCACTTTGGGAGGCTGAGCTGGTGGATCATCTGCAGTCATCAGGAGTTCAAGACCAGCCTGGACAACATGGTGAAACCCCATCTCTACTAAAAATACAAAAATTAGCTGGGCATGGTGGCTCATGCCTACAATCTCAGCTGCTTGGGAGACTGAGTCAGGAGAATCGCTTGAACCTGGGAGACGGAAGTTGCAGTGAGCCAAGATCACGCCATTGCACTCCAGCCTGGGCAACAGAGAGAAACTGTCAAGAAAGAGAGAAAGAGGGAGGGAGGGAGGGGAGGAAATAAATAAATTTAATCAGCTTTACTTTTCCCTTCAGCCTCAAGTGACTTGGATTTCCTTGAGTTCAGTGTCTAGGGAGCCAAGTGTTGGGCTGCGAAAGGTAGACGGATGCTCCAGGGATAGAGACCTGTTATCAGGTGAGTAACAGGAGCTGGAACCAATAAACACTCAGATGGTGCTCAGATGGTGCTAGTGGTCACGGTTCTGTTCTGGGTTCGAGGACACAGAAGGAGGTATGAGGTGGTTTTCAGCCCAAGTGGGGTGGGGGGGAGGGGAGAAGGAAGTGCACAAGGGCAGGAGGCAGTTCCAGAACCTGAGAGCACAATCCCGCATGATCTCACTGCAGGCCCAGGATTCTGGAACTTGGTCTGCCTGATGGGCCCTATACGAAAGATGTAGTAGGGAAAAGGAGCGACAGCTGGCTAAAGGGGCCCCCCACAACCCTCCCCAACACTCTAGGAGAGCAACCTCTCTCCGCTGGTCCCGGGGTGTCATGGAGATGGAGAGCATGGCGGCCTCCACACGTTTCCACCAGCCTCACATGGAGAGGAAGATGAGTGCGATGACCTGTGAGATCTTCAACGAGCTTAGGCTAGAGGGCAAGCTCTGCGACGTGGTCATCAAGGTCAATGGCTTTGAGTTCAATGCCCACAAGAACATCCTCTGTAGCTGCAGTTCCTACTTTAGGTATTAACAGGGTTGCCAAACTAAGCCAAAGGGGTAATTGGGCTCATTTTGAGACACTTTGATCCGTTTTCTCTTTCCCACCCCATCATCTCAACTTTAGGGACACGGTCAAGGCTCTGTACTCCTTCAAAAAAATTTTTTAAGCCCAACACAGTGGCTCACACCTATAATCTCAGTACTTTGGGAGGTTGAGGTGGGCAGATCATGAGGTCAGGAGTTCGAGACCAGCCTGACCAACATGGTGAAACCCCATCTCTACTAAAAATACAAAAACTAGCCAGGCATGGTGGTGCGCACCTGTAATCCCAGCTACTCAGGAGCCTGAGGCAGGAGAATTGCTTGAACCCGGGAGGCAAAGGTTGCGGTGAGCCGAGATCATGCCACTGCACTCCAGCCTGGGTGACAAAGCAAGACTTCATCTCAAAAAAGATTTTTTTGTTGTTGTTTGAAGTTTTTTAGAGATAAGATCTCACTCTTTTGACCAGGCTGGAGTGTAGTGATGCAATCATAGGTCACTGCAGCTTTGAACTGCTGGGCTCAAACGATCCACCTACCCCAGCCTCCCAAGTAGCTAGGTCTACAGGCACATCCCACTACATCACGCTACTTTTTTTTTTTTTTTTTAAAGACGGGTTTTCACCATGTTGGTCAGGCTGGTCTTGCACTCCCGACCTCAGGTGGTCCGCCCCCCCTTAGCCTCCAAAGTGCTTGGATTACAGGCGTGAGTCACTACACCCGGCCCACCATGCCGCTTTTTAAATGTTTTGTAGAGATGGAGTCTCACTATGTTGCCCAGGCTGGTCTTGAACTCCTGGCTTGAATCGATCCTCCTGCCTCAGTGTCCCAAAGTGCTGGGATTACAGGTGTGAGCCACTGTGCCTGGCCGACTCTGTGGTCCTTCAGCCTGCCTGGCTCCCTTGCCTTCTGAAGAGGCATGACTAGGGTCAGGGATTTTTTCTTTGATTTTTCTGTCTGTTTTGCTTTGTTTTCCCTTTTCTTTTGCTATTGAGAGATCTTTTTTTTTTTTCTTTTTTTTGAGACGAGTCTCACTCTGTCACCCAGGCTGGAGTGCAATGGTGCAATTTTGGCTCACTGCAACCTCCGCCTCCCAGGTTCAATCGATTCTCCCACCTCAGCTGGGATTACAAACGCCCACCACCATGCCTGGGTAATTTTTGTATTTTTTAGTACAGACAGCGTTTTGCCATGTTGCTCAGGCTGGTCTCAAACTCCTGACCTCAGGTGATCTGCCTGCCTTTACCTCCCAAAGTGCTGGGATTACAGGCATTAGGCACCACACCTGGCAAGATCTGATTTTTCTTTTTAAA